>NW_007113091.1:25438-26215 GCF_000164805.1 Carlito syrichta
TAGAAGAAGTTGTGTCACTGAGGCACACATCATAGAGGAGGGCTAGTCACTGGGGAACCTATCACAGACAAGGAGTAGCCATTTGGGCTCCTATAACTGAGGGGGACCAGTAACTGTGACACACATTACAGAAGTGGGCCAATCACAGAGGCACCCTTGCAGAGAAGGACTTCACTGGGGCCACCACACAGAGGAGAGATAGTCACTGTGACACTGTAACAGAGGAGGCCAGTGTCTGGGGCACCTATTAGGGAGGAAAGTCTGTCACTGGAACAACCAATACAGAGCAGGGCCAGGCACTGGACACCCCTAACAAAGGGTGGCTTGTCACTAGTTCATCCTATACGGGAGACCGATTATTGATATGATTATTACAGAGAAGGGCATACTACTAGGTCAACCGTATTGAAGAAAGGTCAGTCACTAGGCCACAAATCACTGATGAGTCACCGTGACTGGGACACTCATATGAAGAAGTGAAAGTCATTGAGACATCAGTTATAAAGAAGGCCAAGTTACCAGAACCCCCATGAAAGATGAGGGCTAGTAAATGGGCACCTTATTTGGAGAGGTCCTGCCAATGGGGCACCCATCACAGCGAATGCCTACTCAGTGGAGCACCCATTATTTACAAGGTTCAGGAAATGTGACACCTATCACAGAGGAGAGATAGTTACTGGGCATCAACCATAGATGAAGGCCAGTCATTAGTGCAGCAATCATAGAATGTCCAATCACGGGGTCAAACATTATGGAAGAGACCCATTCACTGGGACA
>NW_007113091.1:26235-27571 GCF_000164805.1 Carlito syrichta
CAATTATTTGGGCCAGCCACTTGGTTAATCATTATGGCAGAGTCCAAGTAATTGGGACACCTATCACAGAGGATGCCTTGTAATTTGGGCAACCATTAGGGAGGAGGGTTTGTCACTGAACACAAATCAGAGAAGGAACTGGGACACCTATTTGCAGGAGGGCCATTCACTGAGGCACAAATATGGAGAAAGTTCATTTACAGAGGCACAGATCACTGAGAAAGTCCAGTCACTGAGACCTCCTTACAGAGGAAAGTGAATCACTGGGTCACCCATTTTTGAAGAAGGCTATTCACTTGTCACCCATCAAAGATGTGGGCTAGTCATCAGGACACCAATAGAGAAGAATGGCTAGTCACTTGGACAACCATCACAGATGAAGGACAATCTCTGTAGCACCCATCACACAGGAGGGAAATCACTAGGAAAAAATCAGAGATGATAGGGAGTCACTGGTGCTCCCATGGCAGAACAGGACCTGTCACAATGGCACCCATCATAGAGGAGGTTCAATTCCAATTGCACACATCACAGAGGAGGGTTAATCACTGAGACACTCATCACGGAAAAGGACTTTTCATTGTGGCACCCATCACAGAGGAGGGCCAGACACTGGGACACTAATTAAGGAGAAGGACTAGTAACTGGAGATTCCAATAAAGAGGAAGCCCAGTCTCTATGGCACCCATCACAAATGAGGGCCAGTAACTGGAACACCTATCAAAAATATGGGCAAGTCATTGGGTTATCACACATTGAGAAGGTGCAGTGAGGCAAACCCATCAAAGAGGCAGGTTACTCACTGGGGAGGCAGATTTGGAAATGCACCAGTCACTGCCACCAATAGTACTGGAAGGCTATTTAATAGGATACCCATAGTTGAGAAGGGCCAGTCATACGTGCACCTATCTTGGAGAAGGCCCAGTCACTGGGACAATCATAACAGAAAAGAACTATTCACTGGGGCACCCATCTCAGAGGTAGACCAGTCATTGACACATCCATCACAAAGGAGAGTCAGTCTCTGAGGAACTCATCACAGACAAGAGTCAGTCACTGAGAAACCTATCACTGTGGAGGGCAAGTCACTGGGACACCTATTAAGAGAGGTTGAGTCATTGGGGCTCAAATCACAGAAGGGTGTCAGTATCTGAGGTACTGGGGAGACAAAATCAGTTTGTTACCCATCACAGAAGAGAGCCAATCACTGGGGCATTTTTCAGAAAGGAGTGGCAGTCACTGGGGCATACATCACATAGGAGGACCACACATTGGATCAACCATTGTGAAGGAGGTCCAGCACTGGAACATCTATCAAAAAGGAGATCCAGTCACT
>NW_007113091.1:27964-38478 GCF_000164805.1 Carlito syrichta
ATCTATCACAGAGGATGACTTCTTATTGGGGAAATCATTCTGGAGGACAGTCACTTGGCATCAATGAGAGTGGAGGAACAGTAACTGGGACATTCATATGGAGGAGGGCTAGTCACTGGGGCACCAATCACAATGAAAGTTTAGTCACAAAACCCTCCTCAGAAAGGTATGTAGGTCACTGGGGCACCAAACACAGAAGTCTTCACACTGGAGAACCCATCACAAAGGAGAGTCGGTCACTGAGGCACATATCACTGACAAGGAGCAGTCACAGAGGCACACATCACAGTGGATGACCAGTTACTGTAACACCCAATAGAAGGGGCTCAGTCATTGGGGTTCCCATCAAAGAGGGTGGTCACTAACTGAGGTAGTCATGAAAGAGGTGGCAACGTCATTGTGGCATTCATCACTGATGAGGGCTGGTCACTGAGGTACACATCCTAGATGGTGCCAGTCACTGGGGCACACATTATAGGGGAGGCTCAGTCAATGGAACACCTATCACAGAAGAGAACCCCAGCTGGGTAACTCATCAGAGAATTGATCTGGTCACTGGGAAATTCGTCACAGAAGAAGTCTAGTTACTAGAGCACCAATTATGCAGAAGGTCCAGGAACTAGAACACCCATCATGTGGGAGGGCTAGTCACTGGGATACTCAATTTACTGTATGGTCAGTCACTTCTGTGACATTTATCACAGAGAGGTCTAATTCCTATGACACTCATACAGGAATAACAATTGCTGGGGAACCAATCACAGAGAAAGACCAGTCACTGGAACACTCATCACAAAGGAGGACTAGAAACTGGTGTACTCATTACAAGGAAGGCTAGTCAATAGGTCACTGATCACAGAGGAGGTCCAATCTCTGGTGCACACATCACAGAAGATAGCCTGTCAAATGGACCTCCATCACAGAATACAGCCAGTCAATGGGGGCACCCATAAGAGTGAAGGACAGTCCCTGAACCCCGATAAGAGAAGAGGGTCAGTCACTGAGTAATATATCACAGAGAGGGCAAGACACTGGGATACCAATTGTGGGTGAGATTCATTTACTGTAACCCACATCACAGAGGAGGGCTAGTCACTTGAGCACCCAATTTGGAGTAGGACTATTCACTGGGGCAACAATCACAGAGGATGTGCAGTCAATGGAGAAACTTTTATGGAGGAGGCCGAGTCACTGTGACACGCATTATGGTATAGATGCAGAAACTGAGGACTCATCACAGAGGACAGCTAATCACTAGGTTACCTTTTTGGAGACTATCCAGTTGCTAAAACATCCATAACACTAGTTGCTGGGGTAATCAACAATCAGCTGGCCAGTGTTTAGATCACAAACCAGAGTGGGTCCTGTCAATAGGGGTGCCCATCACAGAGAAGGACTAATCATTGGGGCACCCATCATATATGAAGGGCAATCACTGGTGCACCCATAACAATTAAGGCCCAGTCACTAAGACACACATTATGGAGGAGCACAGTCACTGGGATACCCATCACAAAGGAGAGTCATTCAATAGGACAACAAGTACGGAGGAAGACTAGTAAGTGAGACAGACATCACAGAGCATGTGGAGAAAATTCTGTTACTGGGCATGAATCACAGAGAAGTCCATTCACTGGAACACCCATGATGGAGGAGAGTCTGTTACTGTGGCACCAATATGGAAGAGGACCAGTCATTGGGGCACTGATCACAGGGGAAGGCCATTCACAAGGGCACAAATATGGAGAAAAAAGGCCAATCTCTGGAGCACACATCACAGAACCAGACCAGTCAACATGGCACCCCTCACAGAGAAGGGTCAATCCAAAAGGTACACATTACAGAAGTTGGCTACTCACTGAGACACCATCACAAAAGAGAAATAGTCACTGTGGAAACCATCACAAAAAGGAGGCCCTGTCAGTATGGTACAATTTGTGGAGAAGAAATAGTGACTAGGACTCCCTTTACAAAAGAAAGTCAGTCACTGGGGCATCCATACACTGGAGTGCAACTTATGGAGATTCAGTTCAAACAGCAGCACTAGTCACTGGGTCACCCATTATTGAGCAGGCCCAGTAAGTGGGACAACCATCACAGATGAGGGCTAGTCAATGGAACAGTCATTATGGAGGACAGCCAGTCACTGGAACAAAATAGCAAAGGAGACCCAGTAATTGAGGCACTAATAATGGAGGAATTCCAATAACTGGGACATCCATTGTAGAAGAGGTCCATTCAGTAGGGCAGCCACAACAGAGGAGACCCTGTCACTGGAACACACAGTACAGAAGAGAGCCTGTCACTAGGACATGCATCACAGAAGAGGTCTATTAATTAAAACAACTGTTATGACAGGGTGCCAGACACTGGGGAAAAAAACACAGAGGCAACCCAGTCACCTGACCACCCATAATGGAAGCACATCAGTCACTCCAGCACCCTTTATAGAAGAGGAATAGTCACTAGGGCAGCCATCAAAGAGGAAAGTCAATCACTAGCACACCAATCACAGAGGAAAGCCAGTTGCTGACATCCATCACATGAGAGGGGTTAGTACTACAGCATCCATTATGGATGCAAATCAGTCATCAGGACACCTATCACAAAAGAATACCAATCATTGGGGCACCCATCAGAAAGGAGTGTCAGTAACTGGAGCACATATTATGGAGGAGGTCTAGTGACTGGGTCATCCATTACAGATGAAGGTTACTCACTGGGCACTCATCAGAGAGGAGAATGATTCATTAGACAACCATAACAGAGGAGAGCCAATCACTGGGGCACCCATTACAGAGAGAGACATTCACTTTAGAACCCGTTAAAAAGGAAAGTCAGTCACTGAGGCACACATCACAGATGAGAGCAAGTCACTAAGACATGAATCACATAAAGCCAGTTACTGAGGCACCTATTAGGATGGATTCAGTCACTGGAGCTCTAGTCACAGAGAATGAACAGTAACTGGGGCAACTATCACAGAGGAGAAAAAGTCAGTTTGGTAACAATCCCTGATGAGTGTTACTCACAGCGGCATCCATCAAAAAGGAAAGTCAGCCACTGGAGCAGCCATTTATACAAGAGGTCCAATCAATGGAACATCTATCACAGAAGAAAACAATTCACTGTGATCCCTACTGCAGAGGAGAGCCAGTCACAGTGGCACCTATCACTGAGGAGGGCTAGTTATTGTGGCAACAATTATTCAGGAGACTCAATTAATGGAACACCCATAATGGGAGGGCTAGTCAATTGGGGCAACAAATGATGGAAGACCAGTCACTGGGACACCACTCACAGTGGATAAACAGTCTATGGACACCTAAGAGGAGGAGACCCAATCACTGGTCACAGAACATGATCATTCACTGGTACACTCATTACAAAGGAGACCTAGAAACAGAAACAACCATCACAGAAGAAAACCTCTCACCATGGCACCTGTCGCAGAAAGGGTCCACGCATTAGGGCACCAACACAAAGGGCAGTCAGTCAATAAGGCACCCACTAAGGATTTGGCCTATTCATTGTGACACCCATCACAATGAATGACTACCCACTGGAGAAAACCTAATATATGAAGGTCAGACATTGGGGCACCATTCAAAGAAGAGGGCTTGTCACTGTAGCACCCATCACAGAAGAGAGCCAGACATTGGGGACACAAATTATAGGCTGATAACACTGATTGCGACTATCCATAAAAATGAGGCCGTTTCACTAAGTCATGCATCACACAAGACGGTCAATCATGGTGACACCCATGACAAAGGAGGGCTAGTCACTGGGGCCTCCATTACTGAGTAGGCCCAGTAAATGGGGCACCCATAAACGAGAAGGGCAAGTCTTGGGCAAACATGATGGAGGAGTACCAGTAACTGGGGCACCAAATATAGTGGAGGCAAAGTCTCTAGGTATTCAAAATGGATGAGAGTCAGTCACTTGGGTACACATTATGAAGGAATCCCAGTCCCTGAGGCATCTGTCACAGAAGAGTGCCAGTCCCTGGACTTCCATCCTAGAGAACACAGTCGCTGGGGGAGGGCAATTATGGGGGAGAAGAAACAGTTCCTGGAACACTCATTGCAGAAGAGGCCTACTCATTTGGGGCATCCAATGTGAGGAGGGTGGGACACAAATTTGTGGGACACAAATCACAGAGGAGGGCCATTTAATGGAGTGCCCATTATGGAGGAGGCCAAATCACTAAGACTCCCACCACAGAGAAGTGCCTATCACTGGGCACTCATTATGGATAATGCCCAGAACTGGGACAACCTTAACAGAAGAGGTCTAGTCACTGAGGCATCCATTTTGGAGAAGGCCCAGTCTAGGTGATACTCATCAAAGAGGAGGGCTATCCATAATATATGAAGGCCAATCACTGAGGCACCAATCACATAGATAGGCCAGTCACTATAGCACACATTATGAGGGATTCAGTCACTGGGGTTTTTACTCCAGACAACGTCCAGTAACTTCGGCGGCCTTGAGAGGAAGCAAAACCACTGTGGAACCAAATATTGACAAGGCATAGTCACTGAGTGAACCATCAAAGAAACGCCAGTCACTTGGCACCCATTCTAGAGGAGTTTTAGTCACTAGAGCATCTATCACAGAGCAGAGCCAGTCACAATCATAACTATCACAGAAGACAGTCAGTACCTGAGGCACACATCACAGAATAAGGTTAGAAAGGAGGACACCAGTTATTCAGAAGAGTAAGTTACTGGAACACCCATCTCAGGAGATGGCTAGCCACTGTGACTCCCAATTTGGTGGAGGGCCAGTCACTGGGGCACAATCACAAAGGAGCCCAAGTCAATGGAGCTTATATTAAGCAGGAGGCTCAGTCACTGAGAAACATATCACAGAGAAGAACCAGTAACTGGAGAACCCATAAAAGCAAAGGCCTAGATAATGGGGCGCCCTTCAGAGAAGAAGGAAAGTCACTGTGGCACCCATCATGTAATGTGGCCTTTCATTGGGGCAGACGTAACAGGGGAGTCTCAGTCACTGGGGCACACATTTTAGAAGATGGCTTGTCACTGGGACACCCATCAAAAAGGAAGGACAGACACTGGGTCACCCATTACAAGGTAAGCCAATCACAGGGACACTTAGCATATGGTAGGACCAGTCACAGGGAAACCCATCACATAGTAGCGTCAGTCACTAACTCAGCACTTACAGAGGGCAAATCTCCTCTGTAAGGAGGGTCAACAGTGAATCACCCATCAGAGGAAAGGGAAAGATATTAAGGCAACAATAACAGAGGAGCACCAGTCACTGGGGCACTGATCATAGAGGAGGCCTAGTCAAGGTACACTTATTATGAAGAAGAGTCAGTCACTGGGACACCCAATATGAAGGATACTTAGTAACTGGGGCAGTCATCCCGGAAGGGAGCCAGTAACTGTGACACTCATTATAAAGAAGTACCAGTAACTGGGGTATCTATCACAGAAGTGAGTCAGTCCCTGGTCACCCACCCCAGGGCAGAGCTTGTCACTGGGGCATTCATTCCAGAGGAGGGCTAGTTACTGGAACCCCAATTATGTAGGAAGATTAATTTCTGGAATACCCATCACAGATGAGAGATTGTCACTTGGACACCCAATTTGGAAGAGGACCATTCTCTGGAGCACCAATCACATAGGAAGCCCAAGGAGCACCAATCACATAGGAGGCTCAAAGGAGCAGCTATTATGGAGTATCCCAAGACACTAGAACAGTAATCACAGTGGAAAGTCAGTCATCATTACGGAGGAGAACCAGTCTCTGAGACACACATCACAGAGGAGGACTAATCACAGGGGTATTCCACATATGTGAAAGAGGTCCAATAAGTGGGATACCCATCACAGACAAAGAACTCTCACTGGGGCAACCATTATAGAGGCAGGTCAGTCACTGGGTACAAAACACAGAGGAGATAATGAATAGGGCAACCATAATGAAGGAAGGCCAGTCATTTGCACACAAATATGAAAGAGGCCCAGTCACAGAGGCAATGATCACAGAGGAGGGCCAGTCACCAAGTCACACTTCACAGAAAGGGACAGCCATTGGGGCACTATCACAGACAAATGGCAGTCACTTAGACCCATATTATAGAGGAGGAAAATACACTGGGTCACGCAACACAGAAAAAGGCTACTCACTGGGTGAGAAGAGCCAGTCACTGTACACTTATCACAGAGGCAAGCCCATCACTGGGCAAACTTCACAAAGGATAAACAGTCCCTGAAGTATACATCACAGAGGAGGTCAGTCACTGATCACAAAGGAGAGATAGTCACTGGGGCTCCATTCACAGAGGAAGATCAGTCACTTGGGTATTTTTAAAACCATAGAGCCAGACACTGTGTTCCCGATCACAAAGTAAGTTCAGTAACTGCAGAACCAATAATGGAGGAGGGCTATTCTTAGGGGAACACGTTGTGTAGGAGACTCAGTCACTGTGTCAGGGCTCACAAAGTAAAGATATTCACTGAGGCACCTGTCACAGAGGATTATTTACTGAGACACCCAAACAAAGAAGGACTTGTCACTGTGGCACCAATAAAAGAGGAAGGACACACACTCAGGTAATCAAACTGAAAAGGGTCACTCATGAGGACACCTTTCAAAGAGAAAGGCTAGCCACTGAGACACCCAAACAGAGGAGGATTTGCAACAATGGCACTAATAACAGAGGAGGGCTACACACTGGGGCATCCATTATGTAGAAAGGGCAGTCACTGGGACAAACGTTACAAAGGAGGGCTAGTCACTAGGGCATTACATCACTGAAAAAAAGTCAGTCACTGGGACACCCATCACATAAGAGGGCTTGTCATTGGTACATCTATTATGAAAGAGGCCAGTTATTGGGAAACCTATCACAGAGCAGGGCTCATCACTAAGGGCCCATAATGGAGAAGGGCTAGTCACAGAGGCACCCATTACTTAGGAAACCCACTGACTGAGGCAGTAATCACAGAGTAAAGCTAGTCACTCAGACACAAATCACAAAAGAGGAACAATCACAGGGACTTTTTCACAGAGGAAGGTCAGTCACTGGGTCAGACATGATAGAGGCAGACCAATCACAAAGGACGCCTTCACAATGGAGGGCTAGTCACTGGTACACCCAACACAGAGAAAGGTTAGTCACTGTGGCATCTGTAACAGAGGAGGTTCAGTCATTAAGAAACCCATAATCGAGGAAAACCAGTCATTGGGACAAACTTCACAGAGAAGGGATAGTCACTAAGGTAAACACTGTGGATGAGGGCCAATCATGGGGACACCAAGCAGAGGGGAGGCCCAGTCGTTGGGACACAAATTATGGAGAGGGCCCAGTCATTGAGGAAGCTATCACAGAGGACAGCGAGTAACTGAAGAGAGCCAGTTTCTGGCGCACCCTGCAAAGAAAAGGGCTAGACACTAGGGCTTCCATTATGGAAGATGGCTAGTCTTGGAGAACGCATCAGAGTTGAGGCACAGTCATAACTCACCTATCATAGACTAGGGCAAGGCACAGAGGCACCCAACACAAAGGAAAGCCATTCACTGAGCACCCCTTAGGAGGATGCCTAGTCACAAGGACACCCATCACAATGAAGGCCTAAATACTGGGGGACGAATCACAAACGAAGGCCTGTCATTGTTGCACCCATAAGAGGGGAGAATCAGTCACTGGGGCACACATCACAGAGGAGATTTGGTCAGTGGGACAACAATTATAGTGGGGGACCAATCACTGGGATACGAATCACAGAAACGCTTCAGTTAATGAAGCACCAATCACAAGAAGGATCTGCCATTAGCGCACCCATAATGAAGGAAAACCTATAATAAAAGAAGCACCAATTACAAGTTATCTGGGCACAAATTCCAGTGGAACCCCAATCACTGAGGCACCTCTCATAGTTGAAGACCATACCCCAAGGCACTGAGTCCAGAGGATATTCAGTCACTGGAGCATGGATCAGAGAGGATGCCAGTCATTGGGACAATCATAACGGAAGACAGCCAGTCTTGGGGTATCAATCACAGAGGAGAAAAGTCACTAGGGCACCCATAACGGAGGAATTTTAGTCACTGGGACACAACTTATGGAAGAGGCCCAGAACATCAGTCACAGAGAAAGGCTTATCATTGTGACACCTTGTTTGCTGGAAAAGCAGTCACTGGAGCTGAAATCACAAAGGAGCCCCAATCAATGGAGCACCTATTATGAAGTAGGCACAATCACTGGGACACACTACTTCAGAGAGGAGGGCAAGTCACTAGGTTACACATTGTGAAGGAGGTCCAGAAATTGAGGGACCCATCAATGAAGAGGAATACTCACTGTAGCACCATTTTGGAGAAGGCCAAGTTACTAGGACATCCATCACAGAAGAAGGCTAATAACTGGGCACGAATCACAGAGGAGGTCCAGTCACTGTGGCACAGAAGATGGAGGCAGCTAAGTCACCAAGACACCCATCACAACGGAGAAAGTCTAGTCACCGAGGCACCCATCATCTATGAGGGCCAATCACTGAGTCATCAATTACACAGGAAGTGCAGTCACTGTGGCACACATATGCAGTGGGTCCAGTCACTAAGGCACCCATTATGTAGGAGAATTAGTAAGTGGGGCACCCATCACAGATGTGGGTACTTACTGGGGCAACCAATATGAAGGAGTACAGTAACTCGGGCACCAATCACAGAGGAACCCAATCATTGGGGAACCCATAATGGAGGAGGACCAGTCACCTGGGCACTATGGAGGAGTCCCAGTCACTGGTTCAACCATCACAGAGGAGAGCAATTTTATGGAAAATCCATCGCAGAGGACAGGTAGACACTAGGCCATCCATCATACAGGAGGCTATTCAACAAGTCTCTATTATGGTTGAGGGCGAGTCCCTTAGCACCAATCAAAGAGGAGAGCCAGTCAATGGTCAAGCTATCACAACGGAGTTATAGTCACTGGGGCCAATTTTCTAGAAAAGGAGCAGGGACTGAGGCACCCATCACAGAGAAAGGATACTCACTGGGATATCTACCAGACAGGAGATTCAGTCAATGTGTGAATCATCACAAAAGAGAGCCAGGCACTGAGGCACACGTCATAGAGGAGGGACATTCACTAGGACACAAATTATGGAGGAGAGCCAGTTACTGAGGTACCAATTACTAAGGAGTTTCAGTCACAGGGGCACCCATAATGAAGAAGACCTGGTAACTGTGGCACACATTATGTAAAAAACCCAGGTACTGGGGCACAAATCACAGAGGATGGATAAATCACTGGGGTATTTTGCAATAGAAGGGCAAGTCAATGGAGAAAACATCACTAGTCACTGAAACACCACTCACATAGGATGATCTGTCATTGGGTTATGTTTCACAGATAAAGGGCAGTAACTTGGTCACACATTACAGAGAAGGACGAGTCATAGTGGCACCCATCATAGAGGAGATGTAGTCACTGGACATACATAACATAATAGGACAGTCACCAGGACCGCCATTACAGAAAGGACCAATGACTGGAGTTCTCATCATATAGAAGTGTCAGTCACTGGGTAACACTTCACAGAGACATATCAGTCACAGTTGCATGCCTCACAGAAGAAATCAGTCACCAGTTACATCCAACACAAAATGTGCTACTCTTCTGGCACTCATAACAGAGGAAGGCCAGTAACTGGGGCACTCAAAATGGAGGAAGAGCATTCATTGGGCTAATCTTCACAGAGGAAGGTTAGTCATAGTGGCAACCATAATGGTTTAGGGCCAATAACTGGTGTACCAATCACAAAGAAGTTCAATCACTGGGGTAACTAAAAGATTAGGGTCAGGCACTGGGGCAACATTATGATGGAGACCAAGTCACTGGGCCTTCAATTATAAAAAGGACCTATGTCTGGTGTCCCTATAACAGAAAAGTATCCATCAATGAGTGGGCAAGTCATTGGGGCACCCATTATGAAGAAGGCACTGTCACTGGGCCACAAATCACAAAAGAAAGTCTGTGAAATGTACCCATAACAGAGGAGGACCTGTCACTCTGGCACCCATCAAAGAAGAGTGACAGTCATTGGGGTACCCAATATGGAGGAGGTCCAGTCACTGGGGAAACCATCACAGAGGAAAACTAGTAACTGGATCACTCAGTACAGAGGCGGGCTAGTCACTAAGGCATCCTTTATGGAAGCAGTATAGACACTGGGACAATCATTACAGAGGAGCCACAATCAAGAGTCATCAATCATATAGAAGTCACAGTCACTGAGACATCTATCACAGAGGAGGGACAGTAACAGAGGCACTCATCAAAGAGGAGGTCTAGTAACTGTAAACCGGTCACTAAAGCACCTATCATAGAAGAGGACTAGTCATGGAAGTGCCCTTCAGAGAGGAGGACAAGTTACTGGGTCACCAATTAGAAGGGGGATCAATCACTGTGGCAATGATTGCAAAAGGGAACCAGCCATAGTGGCACACATCACAGAGGAGGTCTAGTC
>NW_007113091.1:38648-40362 GCF_000164805.1 Carlito syrichta
GGAGAGCTAGTCACTGAGACACTGATTAAGGGGATAGTCAGTGGCTGGAGCACTGACCACAGAGGAGGATAAATCAATGAGGCACCAAATACAGAGGGTGAACAGACACTGAGGCACCAGTCACAATGGAGAACCAGTCAATTAGCCATTATAAAAGAGGACCAGTCAATGGGTAATCCATCACAGAGTAGGACCAGTCACTAGGCAACCAACACAGAGGAGGGACATTCATTGGAACACCCATTAGAGAGGAGGGCCAGTCCTTCACCACAGAGGTGAGTCAGTAACACGAGCACTACACACAGAGATGAGCTAGTCACTGGGGCAACCAAAGAGAAGAGGCTCATCATTGCAGCATTTATCACAGAGGATGTCAGTCACTGGGGCACCCACCACAGAAGCAGACTATTCAATTGACATCCAGGTTGGAGGAGAAAGAGTGACTGGGGTTCCAATTCCAAAGGAGGCACTGTCAATGAAGCACTTATTATGGAATAGATCAAATCACTCAGACACTCTTCACAGAGGAGGAGCAGTTACTGGGGCATCCATTGTGGAGGTTGCCCATTTACCTGGACACCCATCACAAAATAGAGTTAGTCCCTGGGTCACCCATCAGAGAGGGTGGCCAGTCATTGAGGCATCAATCAAAGAGAAGAACCAAAATGCTGGAGGCACCCAAAATGCGGGAGGTGCAAGTACCAAGAAAACCATTAGAGAGAAGGGAAAGTAATTGGGGCACCCATAATGTATGAAGTTCAGTTACTGTTGCATCAATCATAGGGGAGCCATAATCGCTGCCTAACACATTGTGGAGGAGGCCCAGTCACTGAGACACCCATTACAAAAGAAGACCAGTCAATAGGGCACCCACTGTAGAGGAGGCCCATTATGTGGGAAATTCATTAAAGAGTAGGTTGGTCACTCGTGCAACTATTATGGATGAGGTCCATTTACTGTTTCATCAATCAGAGAGGAGGCTCAGACTCTGGAGAACCCATCATGGATAAGGATAAATTATGAAGACACCCATCACAGAAGTGTTGTCTCTGGTGTACCAGTCATATAGAAGGTAGGTCATTTGAGAAACATCAGAGAGAGGGCACATCATTCACTGAACTGAAGCACATGTTATGGAAGAGGCCCAGTTACTGGAACGCCTATTACAAAGGAGGGCCATTAATTGAGGCATCCATTATGGAGGAGGACTAGTAAGTGGAATATCCATCACAGAGGGGGGTGCTACTCACTGGTGCAGTCATTATGCAAGAGGCCACTCACTGGGGCATCCATCACATAGGATAGCTAGTCTCTAGTGTACTCATTATGGAATAGAGCCAGTCAGTTTGGCACAAATCACCTCAGAGTCAGTCACTTGGGCATCTATAATGGAAGAGGGACTAGTCAATGAGGTACACATTATATGGGGGCCTCAGTCACTGTGGCAGTGATCACAGAGTAAATCAAGTCGCTGGGATGCTATTCAACAAGGAGGGTGAGTCACTGGGTCTTTTTTCAAAGAGGAGGACCAGTCACTGGGCCACATATCAAAGAAAGGTCCTATCACTAGGATGCTCATTAAAAAGTAGGATCATTCACTAAACCCCCATCACATAGGAGGTATAGTCCCTTGGTATCCATCACAGAGTAAGAAGAGTCACTGGGAGAGTCATCTGGAAGATATATCACAGAAGAGGACCAGTTATTTGGGGAC
>NW_007113091.1:41574-42060 GCF_000164805.1 Carlito syrichta
CAATTACAAAGGAGAGCCAGTCACTGGAACACCTGTCATGGAGGAGTGCAAGTAAATGGGGCAGCAAACACAGAAGGGACAGTAACTGAGGCATCCATCACTAAGAGGGACAGTCACAAAAGCATGCATTACAGAGGAGGGCTAGTCAGCGAAAATTCCATTATTGAAGAGGGCTTGTTGCTGTGGCATTCGTCATTGAGGAAGGACAGTCCCTGGGGCACTAATGATGATGGAGAGACAGTCACTGGAATTCCTATTACAGTGGGTCAATTACTGGGACACATCACACAGGAAGACCAGTCACAAGGACACACATCATAAAGGAAGGCTGGTCATTGAGGCAGCCATTATTGACGAGACTCATTAAGTTGGACACACATTAACAAGGAGGCCTAGTCACTGGGGCAAAAATTATGGAAAAGCACCTGTCACTGCGGTGCAAATTTCAAAGGAGGCACAATCACTGGGGCACCCAAATTGGAGGAG
>NW_007113092.1:0-1393 GCF_000164805.1 Carlito syrichta
CCCCCACACACACACACACACACACACACACACGGTCACCGTCCCCGTGCTTGGCGGATTCGAACACACCAACTCCCTCACGAAGTTTCTTACTCACAGTTCAGGGATCCAGCCACTGTCTCTCACGGCTCAGGTCGCCGGTACCCGGTCGACAGCCTTCACCCGGAAGTCATTTTTCGTTCCAGTTCAGAGGTCAGCGCCTGCGCGCGGAGCCATTAACTCTTCGCCCTCCACTCCTCAAAGCCAGCCAAGACCTCCCACCCAGCTCCCGGCCCCGCCCCATCTCTCGCTCCGCCCCGTCCCGCCTTGCTCCGCCCCGCCAAGCCCCGCCTCTTCGAGGGAAAAAAGCGTTAGCCGCGGAAAGAAAGCCTGTGTCAAGTTTAAAGGTTACTTCTGGGTCTTGGTTAGAGTTTATGCCAAACAATAAATACCTAGCAAATAAATAACTGATAAATAACATCACCCTGTATGTGAATTACAGAACGCAAGAATCACCTGAGAAGCTTAAAATGTAGTTTCACCAACTAACTAGAGATTCCACTTCAGAACTACTGGGGTGAAGCCTAGGAACCTGCTTTTTCAATAACTCCTCATGCAAATGTGATTAGAGGTGGTTATTACTAAAATTAGCACTCTGAGAAACACTACACCTACACACGCCCATTTAGTTTTTTTCCCCAACTAGTAATAATTTTCATTAAATGTACTTGTTAAAATTGAATAGCTGCTCAATGGAAGTAGAACTTTATTAGAAAATTTTCCATGAATTAAGACTTCCTCGTTATTCCATTTCCTAGCCGTTTGAATGTTCTCCAAAATAAAAATTTAAGTCAGATATCGCAAGAAAAGTATCTTTTCCCTTGAGAGCAAGAGGATCAGGTTCTGGCTGCCCCAATTTCTTCCTGTATTCTGAATCATGGATGTTTACACGCTTTCCTTAGGCCAGTAAGTCCAAATGTTACAGACTGAAAAGAAGTCATTTTGGTTATAATCAGAACAGTCATTTACAGTAGTCCCCAGCATTTTTGGCATCGGGGACGGGTTTCGTGGAAAACAATTTTTCTGTGGGGGGATCATCACACATTAGATGCTCATAAGGAGCATGTAACCTAGGTCCCTCGCATGCACAGTTCACAATAGGGTTCTCACGCCTATGAGAATCTAATGCCGCTGCTGATCTGATAGCACTCAGAGCTCTGATCAACCACTGCTAACCTCCTGCTGTGCGGCCAGGTTCCTAACAGGCCACTGACCGGTACTGTGGGTTCGGAACTCCTGTTTAGATCATACTTTAAAACTTATATTCTTAGCCGGGCTCAGTGGCTTAGCCTGTAATCCCAGCGCTTTGGGAGGCTGAGGTGAGTGGATTGTCTGAGCCCGCAGGTTCGAGACC
>NW_007113092.1:1531-2150 GCF_000164805.1 Carlito syrichta
TCTACAATAAATCAAAAATTAACCGGGTGTGGTGGCGTGTGCCTGTAGTTCCAGCTACTTGGAAGGCTGAGATGGAAGGATTGCTGGAGCCCAGCAGGTGAGGTTGCAGTGGCCAATGCACTCCAGTCTGGGTGACAGAGTGAGACTCCAACTCAAAAAAGAAAAAAAAAAGCTTATATTCTTTTGTTGGGCTAAAAAGACATTTGAATTTAAAGGTGCACATTCTTTCTCCTCCCTGCCCCCCCCTCCCACTGCCCTTAACTCCCCTTCTCCTCTCCTCGCACAGTTTTCGTGCCTGATTGGGCTAGAAAGTCAGTCATATCTAGTAAGCTATTGTTGATGAAGAAGAAACAGACCACCTAATAATTAGGAGAGTGATCCAAGGCCGGCAGGAGAGTCTGAAAGCCCGATATGGGTATTGCCCACCTTCCCTTCATCTGTAAATATGAGGACATCGGACTGTTGTTATAGGTCAAGATTCTGGGAATTGGAGATTGTTATAAATACGTTTTAAAACAATTTGAAGCTATCATTTTTAAATGTTGTGACTTCCTTCCTTTGAAATTAGCCGGGCTCGGTGGCTCAGCCTGTAATCCCGCGCCTTTGGGAGGCTGAGGTG
>NW_007113092.1:2344-10714 GCF_000164805.1 Carlito syrichta
CTTCCTCTAAAAAAAAAAAAAAAAAAAAACTGTACAAGAACATACTGTACATTTCCAAAATGTTATTTAAAAATGTCAACATGAAAACATGAATGACCAGGACATTTTGTGTTACATCAGTGGTCGCATATCAAAAATTGTTCATGTAAATCTTGAGTCATGCTGAAACCGCACATAGGCTTCAAACTCGCGGTAGGTGAAAGACTATAAATTTGGGGTATAAATATTGAAATAGATTTGTGTAGCTGAGAGTGCTTTTTTTTTTGGCAATGATGCCACCCATCTCCTTATAACCTGATTATAGAAATTAAACACCCCTTTTTTCTCCCAGCTTTGCCTCTTGTCTTTTAATTGGCCATGAGGGATAGCAGCTGATTTATTGGATCACACTGTGACACAAGGATTTAAAAATTTGCCAGGTGGCATTCTACTTGGTTATCTTGAATATTGGGCTTAATTTTAAAAGTCAAAGCTAAGATATAGTTTTTAAAAATTTAACCGAAAGTTCCCATATATAACATTTTGACCAGTTGAGTCGTTTTCTTGTGATAAGTAATTGAGTTAAATATGATAATACAGCACTGCTTTAAAACAATTTTTTAAATACTTTTTTTTAGAGCAGTTTTAGGTTCACGGCAAAATTGAAAGTCCAGAGATTTCCTGTATACTTCCTGCCCCCACATGCATAGTTCTCCTCCATTATCTTATGTTTTGTAAGAAAATGCTAGACTATCAGAAATCGCCACACTGTCTTTCAAAGAGGCTGCACTAGTTTGCATTCCCACCAGCAGTGTAGAAGCGTTCCTTTCCCCCTGCATCCTCACCAGCAACTGTTGTTGTTTGTTTTATTAATGATGGTCATTCTTACTGGGGTTAAGTGGTATCTCAATGTGGTTTTGATTTGCATTTCTCTGATGATTAGTGAGGCTGAGCACTTTTTCATGTGTCTGTTGACTGCCTGTATATCTTCTTTTCAGAAGTGTCTATTCATGTCTTTTGCCCACTTTTTAATGGGGCTGATTTTTTTCCTTTTTGGTGCATTTGAGTTCCTTGTAGATCCTAGATGTTAGGCCTTTGTCAGATATACAGTCGGCAGATATTTTTTTCCCATTCTATGGGCTGTCTCCCTACTTTTTTGATGGTTTCTTTTGCTTTACAGAATCTCATAAGTTTGATGAGGTCCCACTTGTCTACCTTATTTCCTATGGTGTGGTCAGTTAGGGTTTTGATCAGGAATTGGTTGCCAGTTCCAATTTCCATAAGGGTGTCTCCTGTGTTTTCTTTTTCTTTTTTTTTTTTTCACCTTTAAATTTTTATTTTAAAATTGTGGGGTACAATTCAGGGTTAGGTATACAAATATTCACTGTGCTGGTATCCTTGTTGATGAGGTGTGCCCCCCCTTCCCCAGGCAGATTCCCACTACTGCCAATCCCACCTCCCCACCTTCCCACCCCACCCCCACAGTTTCCTGTTACTGTCAATCCTTTTCTTATAGTATTACGATAATTGTTCAAAGTCCACTTATGAGTGAGAACATGTGATAGTCAGTTCTTTGTTTCTGTGAAAGAGCACTCAGTATTATAGACTTCAAGTCCATCCAGGTTGCTGTGAAGTTCATGATTTTGTTCTTTATGGCTATGTAATATCCCATTTTTCATATGTACCACATTTTTTAATCCAGTCCTCTTTTGATGGGCAGCACAGTGGGTTCCATGTTCTTGCTATTGTGAACAATGCTGTGATAAACATACATGTGCAGGTATCTTTTTTATAAAGTGATTTGAGTTCTTCCAGGTATATTCCCAGTAGGGGGATTGCAGGGTCATATGGAAGGTTGATTTTTAGAACTTTTAGGAATCTCCACACTCTTTTCCACAGAGGCTATACTAGTTTACACTCCCACCAGCAGTGCAGAAGTATTTCCTTTTCACCACAACCTCTCCAGCATATGTTATTTTTTGAGTTATTGATGATGGCAATCCTGACTGGAGATAGGTTGTATCTCAGTATAGTTTTAATTTGCATTTCCTTGATGACTAGTGAGGCTGAACATTTTTTCATGTATCTGTTGGCTGCTTGTATGTCTTCTTTTGAGAACCGTCTATTCATATCTTTTGCCCACTTGGTAATGGGGCTGTTTGTTTTTTTCTTTTCAGCACATTTGAGTTCCTTGTAGATTCTAGATGTTAGGCCTTTGTCAGACATAGAGTTGGCAAATATTTTTTTCCCAGTCTGTGAGCTGTCTTCCTGCTCTCTTGATGGTTTCTTTGGCATTGCAGAAGCTTGTCAGTTTGATGAGGTCCCACTTGTATCTTACCTCTTATAGCATGGACACTTGGAGTTTTGATCAAGAATTGGTTGCCAGTTCCAATTTCCATAAGAGTGTCCTGCATTTTCTAAGGTTCTTATAGTTTGCGGTTTTACATTTAGGTCTCTGATCCATTTAGAGTTGATTTTTATAGGGATAGGTGAGGGTCCTATTTCAATCTTCTGTATGTGGTCAGCCAGTTTTCCCAGCACCATTTACTGAGTAGGTTCTCATCTCCCCAGTGGTTGGTGATAGAGGTTTTGTTGAAGATGAGTTGGTTGAGAAATTGAGGTTTCGCTTTTGGAATCTCAATTCTATTCCCTTCGTCTATGTGCCTGTTCTTGCACCAGCACCAGGCTCTTTTGATTATTGTAGCTTAATAATAAAGTTTAAAGTCTGGGAGTATGATACCTCCTGCTTTTTTTTTTTTTTTTTTTTGAGGATTGTTTTGGCCACTCATGGTCATTTATGTTTCCATATGAATTCCTGTATTGTTGTTTCTAGGTCTGAGTAGAATGTTGTTGGTAATTTGATTGGTCTCCTGCGTTTTCTAAGATTCTTATAGTTTGAGGTTTAAAAGAACTAGAAATTGATCTTCCATATGACCCAGCAATTCCCCTATTGGGAATATGCCCAGAGGAACTCAACTCATTCTACAAGAAAGACACCTGCACACGCATGTTTGTTGCAGCTCTATTCACAAAAACAAAAACATGGAACCAACCATGCTATCCACTGAAGCTGGACTGGATTAAAAAAATGTGGTACATATATACAATGGAATATTATGCAGCCATAAAGGAGGACAAACATATGGACTTCGCAGCAACTTGGATGGATTTAGAGTCTATCATACTCAGTGATCTATCACAGAAGCAAAGAACAGAGTACCAAACGGACCTTGAATACTTATCATATAGTACTGTAAGAAAGGGATTGGCAGTAGTGGGAAACTGCCAGGGGAGAGGGGGTGGGATCGGCAGTTGAGAGCAACTGCCAGGGGAGGGAGGGGCACACCTCAACAACAAGGGTACCTGCATAATGAACATTTGTATAACTAACGCTGAATTGTATCCCACATCTCTAAAATAAATAAATAAATAAACAAACAAATAATGCTAGACCATCTTCCAAAGTGACTATACCATTTTTCATTCCCACCAGCAATGAATGAGAGTTCCTGCTGCTTCACATTCTCACCAGCATTTGGTATAGTCAGTGTTTTGGACTTTGGTCATTCAAATATGTATGCTGTGGTATTTTGTTACTATTTTAATTTGTCTTTCCCTGATGACATGTGATGTGGATCATCTTTTCATTTACCTATCTGCCATCTGATTATCCTTAAGGATATATCTGGGAAGGTCTTTAAACCATTTTTAAGATCCGGATATTTGTTTTCTTATTGTTAAGTTTGAAGTATTCTTTGTATATTTGAACAGCAGTTCTTCATCAGATATGTCTTTTGAAAATATTTTCTCCCAGACTATGGCTTGTCTTTTCATTCTCTTGACAGTGCCTATTGCAAAGCAGAAAAATTTAATTTTGACATAGTCTGGCTGATTCAGCATTGCTTCAGCGAATTGAAGAAGCTTCTTTGAAGATTTCTGATTGAAATAGTAGAATTTAATAATACACTCAAAATCTAAAGATGAATGCATAGACTTTTTGAAATATGGAGGTGTTAAAGACTTTGAATAAGGAAAGAAAAAAAGTAGGTATACACTTTTCTTAAATATATTTTTATCTTTCTACTTCCATGCTGTAGTCATGAAGACAAGTAGCTGTATAATTCTCCTGTATGTAAAATATGATTGAAAATAGGTTGAATCATCTTAACTTTGGCATTCTCCTAACTAGAGAAGTGAAAGATCTTTACAATGAGAATTACAAAACACTGCTCAAAGAAATCAAGAATGACACAAACAAATGGAAAAACTCTTCATGCTCATGGGTTGGAAGAATCAATATTGTCAAGATATCCATCCTACCCAAGGCAAACTACAGATTCAATGCAATATTACCATCAAGTTACCAACATCATTTTTCTCAGACCTGGAAATGACAATACAGAAATTCATACGGAAACAAAAAAGGGCACGGATAGCCATGGCAATCCTCAGCAAAAGGAATAAAGCAGTGCGACACTTCCAGACTTTAGACTTCACTACTAGGCTACAGTAACCTAAATGGCTGGTATTAGTACAAAAATAGGCACATAGACCAATGGAACAGAACAGAGATTCCAGAAGCAAAAACTCATCTTCAACAAAGCCACCAATAACAACCACTGGGGAAAGGAAACCATTTAGCAAATGGAGCTGGACATCTGATTGATCACATGCAAAAGAATGAAACTGAACCCCTACCAATCACCATATAAAAAAACCAACTCTAAATGGATCAAAGACCTAAATGTAAAACCTCAAACTATAAGAATCCTAGAAGAAAATATAGGAGACACCCTTCTAGATATCAGACTAGGCAATGAATTCTTGACCAAGTTCCCAAAAACAAATGCCATAAAAGCTAAGGTAGACAAGTGGCACCTCATCAAAGTGAAAAACTCTGCACATCAAAAGAAACTTTCAAGAGAGTGGGGAGACAACCCACAGAATGAGAAAAAAATTTTGCAAATTATGTTACTGACAAAGGCCTAACCCAGGGACTAGAAGAAATTCAAATGAGCTGAAAGAAAAAAACAAACAACCCTATTAAAAGATGACATACAAGCAGCCAACAGATACATGAAAAAATGCTCAGCCTTACTAATCATCAGAGAAAAGAAAAGCAAAGAATGTGATCCCACCTAACTCCAGTAAGTATGGCCATCATTTATAAATAAAAAAATAGATGCTAGCACAGGTGCAGAAAAGGGAATGCCCCTACACTGTTGGTTGGAATGCAAGCTGGTTTAACCTCTAATGAAAAGTAGCGTGGCAATTCCTAAAAGAACTGAAAATTGACCTCCCATATGATCTAGCAATCCATCTCCGGAAATATACCCAGAGGAACTCAAATTGTTCTACAAAAAAAGACACCCGCACATGCATGCTTATTTCTGCTCTATTCACAATAGCAAAAACATGGAACCAATACTGCTGATCATCGAAAGTAGACTGAATACAGAAAATGTGGTACATATACATGATGGAGTATTGCACAACCATAAAGAAGAACAAAACCATGGACTTCACAGTAAATTGGATGGAATTGGAGACCATCATACTTAGTGATCTATCAAAGAAACAAAGAACTGAATACCACATATTCTCACTCATAAGTGGAACCTGAACCTTAATCACATTAGCACAAGGGAGGAATCAGCAGTGGCTTGGCAATGCTAGGGAAGGGAAGGAAAGAGGGGGGTCATGTAATTTCACAAAGGGTCCCTGGTTCTATATTAGGTGGTGTGAGGGCCAGTTGGAGGCACAGACTTCACCTGCATGCAGCCTACTTGTGTAGTTAATCCTTACTTGTACCACACATCTCTATAATAAAATAAAATAGCGTAAAAAACTTAATTTCTCAAAAAAAAGAAAGCTGGTTGAACTAATTTAGATAGATTTTTGTGTTAAAATAATATCAAACATTTTCCTTTTCCTATAATGATGATGAATTTTTGTAGAATTCACATACAGTATGTTTTATGAAGGTTAAGAATTGAGTTGAGACAATTATTTGTGGAATAATTCTTTAAAATAATGGGGGTGGGTGGGATTGGCAATAGTGGGAAACTCCCAGGGGAGAGGGATACACCACATCAACAAGGATACCTGCATAATGAACATTTGAATACCTAACCCTGAGTTGTATCCCACATCTTTAAAATAAAAAATTGTAAAAATAAAGAAAATTAACAGTAAATTTAAGAACATTAAAAAAATTAAAGAGTGACATAATTTTATGCCAACTTTTCTTCACTCATACACTAAATAGCTCAGGTTAGAAAGCAGTGATGTGACATTGATGGTGGTGTATGCGGGATAAAAATGGGGAGCTGCAGGTTTATTAAAAATATTTTGAAACTTATTTTTAAAACTGCTTAATATTTTATTGAGAGTTCTGAATACAAATCTAAGGACAAGGAAACCTGCCAGTATAAACACTTACTATAACTTGGAATGTCAGGTATGATCTCAGTCAAATCTTTGATATGAAATATCACTATTTATGGGATCTGGTTGACTTCTGATTTAGATGACATCTGATCTAGCTGTTTGTGTCTCAGACTCTCCAACTAAAATGCCTATGAAACATCAGAAAAATAAGAGAACTTAGAATAGCAACTGTGAATTGTTGAGCAGGCTGTGCTCACTTGCCAAATCTTGCTCTCTTCATCCTAAGTCTTCCCAGAGAGGTGCTATTTCTAAGTCACACAAAGTTACCCTACGGGTAGCTCTAACTCTGTTGACAAGCATCTTAGTGTCAGAATTTGTCAGGATTTTGCACGTACGGCAAGAACCGTGGCGTTGAGCTTTTTTGTTTGAAGGCAAGAAAACCTGCTGGCCTGAAGAACAGTAAGGAAGCTACGGCCTTCTAGCATCCACTAGTGAATTGACCAGTAACTCCACTACTACGGTGACCTACAAGTAGCATTTTTCAACCCTTTTCCCCAATGTTTTCCATTAGTCCTTCTCTCTAGTTCTCATTTTGGAGCTGTGTCTTGGAGAATTCCAACAATACTCTAATGGGAGGGGATAGATGTGATACTCTGTATCGAAGCAGGTGAAACCAATAAGGAAAGGGGCTGGGTGGACAGAGTTGGGTGTTTGACACTCTCTGGGCATTTAATTTTTTATACACGATTCTTATCTAGGAAAGGATGAATAATTCTTTCTGATTAACCATAAATTCTCTTCATAGTAAAACAGTCAGAAAAGGTAGGGGATCTCACCTCAGTCCAATACTCACAGTGACAAAGTTGACAAATGTCAGCTTCAAGCCAAAAAGTTAACTGTGAACTGTGTATGTCTATTTGTCTTCCAGCTCAAAGTCTATGCTGAGGAGCTAATAAAAATCAGATAGATAATGAAAAGGTCCAAGGAAAATCAACCCATCCAGTAAGTAAGGGTGACACAAGACTTGGAATGAGTAAGTACGAGACAAAGCATCCCTTTGCAAAAATTATGCTGCTTAAGGGAGAGTCCTCAGATGTAAAGAAACCCAACACTTTGGAAAATGGTTTACCAGAAGCAAAAGTAGGTGGAAAGAATTGTCTTTGTATTTTGTATGCAAAAAATGATGAACTATAAGACAAGCTATCAGACTAAGATAAGGAGAGACCTAGAGACAGAAAGAAATAGAAATGAAGTTGGATAGGTTAAGGCTGTAAGGACAAAGTACGTGCAACGGTAAAATTCAGTTATTATTTGGACATAATCAAGGATGAAATCAATACTGCAGAATATTAAATCAATGATTAGAGTATGCTTGAAAAACTCTCTCAAAATGTGAATGGAAAGGACAAATAGATGACAACTATTAAATGAAATGGTGAAAAGACGATGCTCCAACTTCTTCCTAAAGAAGAGATCAGGATAAATGGAACAGAAATAGCAACCAAATATATATCAGAAGACATCTGAAGTAATACTTTGATTCAATGTAATATTTCAAAAAGACTCAATGAATTTTGAAATATATTGTTGAAAAGAAACCAAACAACTTGTCCTATCTTGATAAAAATCTCAATATTAAATGCTGTGCCGATTAATTCATTTACTCAGCAAATATTTTGTGAATGCTTGCTATGGACCAAGAGTTAGGGATAGAAAGATGACAAGACACAGCCCTACCTTAAAATGATTTAAAGTCTTTGGTGGGTGACTTACATACAAGAAGCAGGCAATTAATACACTAGTAGGTTATTACAGTATTACATTGGGGTCAGTATAGGGTACTCTGAAAACACCTTGCAGAGGTGTTAGCTCAAACTTGAGAGGGTGAGGGAAGCCTTCCATTATCTTAAGTATAAAAAAAGTTCAGCCGGGCTCGGTGGCTCAGCCTGTAATCCCGCGCCTTTGGGAGGCTGAGGTGAGTGGATTGCCTGAGCCCGCGGG
>NW_007113092.1:10800-55895 GCF_000164805.1 Carlito syrichta
AAAAAAAAAAAAAAAAAAAGTTCAACAAAAAACTCCAGGTAGAAAAAATAAATTACCTGCAAAGAAAGAAAAATAGACTTGTCTTCAACATTTAAAAAGCCGAATAGAATAGCGTCTACAGTTGCCTGGGAAACATTTGACTTAAAAAGTCTATACCTAACCAAGTTATCATTCATGTAGAAAAAGAAAACAAAGACATTCTTAGATATCTTAAGATTCAGAAGTTGTATCAACCATTTTCTGAAATGAAGATATGCTTCAATTAGTCAAGAAACAACCTAAAACAAAAACCCAAGAAAGGTGAAATTCTGATATAACATAAATATTGGAAAACATTTGAAATAACTTAAATATAGGATTAAGTAAAAATATGTCACAACCAGGCACAATGACCCACACCTGTAATTCCAGCACTTTGAGAGGTCAAGGTGGGAGGATTGCTTGAGCCCGGGAGTTTGAGACCAGCTTAGGCAACATAATGAGACCTCGTCTCTACAAAATAAAAAATAAAAAAAATTAGCCTGGTGTGGTGGCATACTATAGTCCGAGTTACTCAGGAGGCTGAGGTCAAAGGATCATTTGAGCCCAGGAGATCATGGCTATGGTGAGCTGTGATCATGCCACTGCACTCCAGCCTGGCGACAGAGTAAGACCCTGCCTCAAAAAAAACCCCCAAAAAACAAACAAACAGAAAAGTTGCAACTGCAAAACAACGGAAAGATTGCACCTTCAAAATAATGGGAAAATTTAAAGTAATTTTTGAGACATAAAATACAAATAATTATTTAATAAATAATTTAATAAGAATAATGTAGTCTAAACTCCCTGATTATAGCAACAGAAACATAAGCGAGTGAGAGAGAGGAGACAGGAAGTAAAAGTGTTCTGCTAATTTACTCATTTTTTCATCTTCTATATATGGAAATAAGAAAGTGATAGGATCTTATTCTAACTCTGATAATTGAAGATATAGTATTTAAAATGTGAAGATGAATACCACAAGTTGAATTTAAAATTGTATTTTTATGTTAACAAAGGAAGAATGAAAGGAAAACACTGCCCACATAACAAAGACATAAAACTCAATTCACAACATTTAATCAATCAACTGAATTATGTAAGTAAACCTCTGCAATATTTCTTGCATGCATGCACTCTATGTTCCCATTGTAACATTCTGTTCCCATTATCACTCTTTGTCTCCGTTGCTAGCCCTTGTTCAAGCCACTATCAATTCATAATTACCAAGCTAACCTCCTAACTCTTCTCTTCACTTTCTTCTTTGCCAAATTCTAAATGTTATGTTTCTTTATCACCTAAAATCATTCAATATCTTACCCATCACTAGGATAAAATCTAAACTCGAAGTCTAGAATGAGGCTTCTTCCCACCTCTCCAGACTTATGCCTCTTCCCACTGATGATTTTCAGCTTCTTTCAATGCCTCACATGCTCCCTGTTCTATCCTTTTCAGTTGTTTGTTAATGTGATTTCCTTAGCCCAGAACGTGTTTCCCTCTTATTTTACCTAGTCTCTTGAGACCTCTGCTGAAAGATCTGATTGTAAGCAAGGCCACACATGATTCTTTTTCCATGTAAAGACTGTGTGCTCAGTGATGGGATTCTGTTTCACCCTGATGTTTCCCTCTTAGGACATGCATCACACTTGAAACCCCAAGACACACATTTGGATGTTTTTGGCATTAGGATCACTATTAAAATTGACGGTAAAGAAACTTGCACCCACCAAGCAGAGGGCTAAATAATCTCTGCCCCCACAAAGGCAAACTAAAGCTAAGAGAGGCTAAAGCATGCTGGTTATGAGTGAGAGTTCTGTATTAAATAGCCTTATTTATATTTTAGCATTGCCAATTGTTTGCCATATGTCTTTATTAACCCTGTGTCTCAGTTTCTTTATCTGTCAAATGCAGGCAATAATAATAATTGCCTCAAAGATTGAATGTACTTATACAATAAAATAATATAGGAACAGGGCCTGGACTACAGAAGAAACTCAATAAATATTGGGTAGTGAGGACAGTTTCTATAAATTAGCAGGTGGTTCTACATGCAGATGATTTTTAATTTAATTAAGTAGTCATAATTATCACTTAAAATGTATTTAAAAGTTCACACTGAGAAGGTACAGATATTGTACTTACTAGAAAAAGACTTTCAATCAGTCATCTTAAATATGCATAAAATAAGCTAGGTTCGGTGGCTCAGCCTGTAATCCCGTGCTTTGGGAGGCTGAGGTGAGTGGATTGCCTGAGCCCGTGGGTTCAAGGCCCACCTGGGCAACTTGGCGAGACCTCATCTCTAACGTAAATCAAAAATTAGCCGGGCGTGGTAGCGTGCGCCTGTAGTTCCAGTTACTTGGAAGGCTGAGGCGGAAGGATCGCCGGAGCCCAGCAGGTCAAGGCTGCAGTGCCTGGGAGCAGCCACTGCACTCCAGTCTGGGCGACAGTGTGAGACTCCAACTCAAAAAAAAAAAAAAAACGCATAAAATGCTTAAGGAAACCATGGATGAAATAAAGAAAATTAGAAAAATAATGTATGAGCAAAACAAGAAGTAGAAAGATAAAAGGACAAGAAAAGTGAACAGAAGAACCTATGGGGCTTATGGGGTACCATCAAGCTTACCAACCATACATTGTGGGAGTGTTGAAGACGTGAGAGAAATTAAGCAGAAATAATATTTTAAGAAATAATAATGGAAAACTTTCTAATACGTTAAAAGACTAAATCTGCACATTCAAGTAGCTCAATGAACTCCAAGTAGGATAAACTCAAAGAAATCCACACTGAGGCACATTGTAATCAAAGTGTTGAGCATGTGACAAAGAATATTGAAAGTGACAAGAGAGAAGTGACACATTATGCGCAAGGGTTCATCAATAAGATTAACAGCCAATTTTGCTTTGAAACAGCAGAGAACAGAAGACAATGGTATGACATATTTAGTACTAGAAAAAAAAATTCAACCCAAAATTCTGTATCTGGCAAAACTATTCTTCAAAAATAAAAAAGAAATCAGTGCATTTTTGAAACTTACACTAAGGAAATGTTAAAGGGGGTCCTTCAAGCTGAAATAATAGACCAAAAACTAATAATTTGAGGCCATAAAAAGTACAGAACATCAGTAAAGGCAACTATATAGGTAAATATAAAAGCCAGAATGACTGTGTTTTTTGCTTAAAAATTATTATAAATCTATGTTAACTGGCATACAACATATAGAGTTACAATTTGTGACAACATATATAGATACAATATATGTTAATTGTATTCCACTTGTTAATAACTAAGAAAATATCTTAAAAGAAAATGAGAAGGGAATAGAATGGCATACCATAAAGAATCGATTAAACATAAAAGAAGGCAGTAATGGAGGAAGTGAGGTATAGGAAAATGGAATAGAACATACAGAAATCAAATAGCAAAATGGCAGAAGTAAGTTCTTTATTATCAACAATTATTTTAAATATAGATGGATTAAACTCTTCAATCAAAAAACAGCTTGGCAGAATGGATAATACAACATGATCAAATGATCAAACCATATACTGTCTTTAAGATATGTACTTTAAAGCAGACCTTGAACAACTATCGTAATACTGTAAGAAAAGGTTTGGCAGTAGCAGGAAACTGCAGAGGTGGTAGGAGATGGGGAGGCAGGATTGGCAGTAGTGGGAATCTGCCTGGGGAAGTGGGGGCACACCTCATCAACAAGGGTACCTGCATAATGAACATTTGTATACCTAACCCTGAATTGTACCCAACATCTTTAAAATTAAAAATTATAAGTTTTAAAAAATGATACTTATTTTAACTGCAAAGACAAATAGATGAAAGTGAAATCATGGAAAAAGATTGCCCATCCAAATAGTAATCAAAGGAGAGATACTATTAGAAAAAATAGATTTAAGTAAAAAACTGTTACAAAAGACAAAGAAGAACATTTATCAAGAAGATATAGCAATTACACTTATGAATCCATCAAACAACAGGGTCCCAAAGTATATTAAGCAAACATTGACAGGATTTAAGAGAGAAATGTACTACAATGATCATTAGAAACTCCATTATGCCACTTTTAATAATGGATAGAAAAACAGAAGATCAAAAAGAAAATAGACAAGTTGAATAACACACATATAGAGCATACCCACCCAGCAAGAGCAGAATACCCATTCTTCTCAGGTGGATATGGAGTCTTCCTTAGGATAGACCAAATGTTAGGCCTCAAAAAAGTCTCAATATATTTAAAAAGATTGAAGTCATACAAAATATCTTCTCTAACCCAAATGAAATGAAGCTAAAAATCAATAACACAAAGAAAACTGGAAAAGTTACAAATATATGAAATTAAGCAACACATTCTAAAAAAACCAACGGGTCACAAGAAGAAATCATAAGAAAAATTATCTTTACTTAGAGATAAATAAAAATAAGATTGCAGCATATGAGAACTTATGAAATATGGTGAAAACAATACTCAGAGGGAAATTAATAGCAGAAAATATCCATGTTAAAAAAGATCTGAAATCAATAACCTAACTTTATACCTTAAGGAACTAGAAAAAAGAGGAGCAAACTAAATCTAAAACTAGCCGAGGAAGGAACTAACAACGATTAGGCAGAGATAAATGAAACAGAGAGTAGAAAACCCATTGAGAGAACTAATGAAATCAAAAACTGGTTCTTGGAAAAGATCAAGAAAGATGACAAAACTTTAGCTAAACTGATATGAAGAAGAGAGAGAAGGCACAAATAACTAAAATTAGAAATAAAGTGAGAACATTACCACTAACCAAATAGAAATAAAATGTATTATAAGATAATGCTGTGGAACAGTTGTACACCGAAAAAGCAGATAACCTAGACTAAATGTAAATTGTTAAAACCACACAAATTACTAAAATTGAATTAAAAGGAAATAGAAAATCTGAACAGACCTGTAACAAATACAGAGGCTGAATCAATAATAAAATCTCTCTCAACAAAAAAACGTCCTGGACCAGATTTCTCTATTGGCAAATTCTACCAGGTACTTGAAGAATTAACATCAACTCCTTCCCAAATTCTTTGAATAAAATAGAGGAGGAGAGAATACTTCCTAACTCATTCTATGAGGCCAGCATTGCTTTGATACCAAAGCCAGACAAAGAGACAGACACCATAGGAAAACTAAAATCAATATTATAGATGCAAAAAATATTCACAAAACACTAGCAAATTAAATCTAATAGCCTATCCAGTGCATTGTTCATAATGATCAAGTGTGATTTATCCCTGGAATGCAAGGGTAGTTAAACATCAGACACTATTTCCACACAATACACTATATTATAGAAAAAAGGAAAAGACACCCACATGATCATCTTTATTGATGCAAAAGGACATTTGACAAATACAACACCTTTCATGATAAAAGTAAAAAAGACTCAGAAAACTAGGAATAGGAAAGACTATCCTCAACATGATAAAAGCATTTATGAAAAACTCACAGGTAACATCATATTGATAGTGAAAGACTAAAAAACTTTCTCCCTAAGATTAGAAATGAAACAAGGATTCTTTCTTTCACCACTGTCATTCAATATTGCCCAGGAAGTTGTAGATGGAAAAATTAGACAAGATAAAGAAATAAAAGGCATTCAAATTGGAAAGGAAAAACTAAAACTATCTCTATTCTCAGATGACATTATCCTACATATACAAAATCCCAAAGAATTCACAAGAAAGTTACTAGAGCTAATAAAAAATTTAGCAAAGTATAAGATAAACACTCAAAAAGCAGGTGTTTTTAGATATTGGCAATGAACACTTCTGAAAGGATATTAAGAAAACAATCTATTTATAGTAGCATCCAAAAGAATAAATGCCTAGGAATAAACTTAACCAAAGAAGTATAAATTGTGTACACTGAAAACGAAAAACATTGCTGAAAGAAATTACAAAAGACCTAATTAAGTAAAAGGGCATTCCTGTGTTCATGAGTTGGAAGATTTAATATTATTTAGATGGTAAAACTTCACAAATCAATTTACAGAGTCAATGCAATCAATCCTTATCAAAATTCCAATTTTTTTTCAAAAAATGGAAAATGATTCTTAAATGTATGTAGAATTGTAATTGTAGCCAAAATAACATCGAAAAGAAAAAACAAAGTTGGAAGACTCACACTTCCTAATTTCAAAACTTACTAAAAAGTTACAGTAATAAAAACAGTGCAGTACTGGAAGAAAGATAGAAATATAGAAAAGGAATAGAATGACAGTCCAGAAATAATTTTTTTTTTTTTTTTTTTGAGTTGGAGTCTCACTCTGTCGCCCAGACTGGAGTGCAGTGGCCGCTCCCGGCCACCGCAGCCTCGACCTGCTGGGCTCCGGTGATCCTTCAAGTTGGAGTCTCATTCTGTTACCCCGGCTGGAGTGCAGTGGCATACTCACGGCCACCGCAGACTCGACCTGCGGGGTTCAGGTGATCCTTCCTCCTCAGCCTTCCAAGTAGCTGGAACTATAGATGCACACCACTATGCCCTGTTAATTTTTTTATTTATTGTAGAGATGAGGTCTTGCCAAGTTGCTCAGGATGGTCTCTAACCCATTGGCTCAGGCAATCCTCTTACCTCGGTCTTTAAAGTGCTGGGATCATAGGCATGAGCCACCATGCCCAGCTCAGAAATAAATTCTCACAAGGGTGTCAAGACCATTTGATGAAGAAAAAATAGTTTTTCAGCAAATGATGGTGGGATAACTAATAATCAAATGCAAAAGAATGACTGGACTCCTACCTCACCATATAAAAAAATAACTCCAAATGGATCAATTACCTAAATATAAGAGCTAAAACCATAGTATTCTTAGGCAAAAACATGGGGTAAGTCATCATGACATAGTATGACAATGGAATTTTAGATATTATACCCAAATCACAAACAGAAAAAGAAAAAATAAATTTGACTTCATAAAAATTTTAAAAAAACTTTTGTTCACTGAAAGACATCAAGAAACTGGAAAGACAATCTATAGAATGGTAGAAAATATTTGCAAATCATATATATTATATATACTAACAACATATGTATATACAATAAGTATATATATATATTAAAAAATATATATGTATACACACACAAAGAGTCTAGTATCCAGAATATATATAAAGAACTCTTAAGACTTGGCAATAAAGACAACCCAATTAAAACATAGGTACTGGAATTGAATAGACATTTATCTAAAGAGGCTATACAAAGGATACAAGCACATGAAAATATGCTTGACATCATTTGTCTTTAGAAAAATGCAAATCAAGACAACAATTAGGTACCACTTCACATACACTAGGATGGCAATAGTACTACTACTACTACTACTACTACTACTAATAGGCCAGGAGCAATGACTTACTTCTGTAATCCCAGCACTTTGGGAGGCCAACGTGGGGAGGATTGCTTGAGTCCAGGAGTTTGAAACCTGCCTGGGCAACACAGCAAGACCCAGTCTCTACAAAACAAACAAACAAAATAGAAAATAAAGAGTGTTGAGGAGGAAGTGAAGAAATTGGAAGCCTTGTACATTGCTGGTGGGGATGTAAAATGGTTCAGCCACTATGGAAAATAATTTGGCATTTCCTTAAAATATTACCACACTACCACTGCTAGGTATATACCCAAAATAATTGAAAACAGGCAATCCAACAAATATATGTAAATGCATGCCCAGAGCAACACTATTTACAATAGCCCAAAAGTGAAGACAGACCAAATATCCTATCCATCAACAGACAAATGGATACACAATGTGTGGTATATACATATAATAGAATATTATTCGATCGTAAAAAAGGAATAAAATACTGATACATGCTGTACTCAAACAATCAGTATTGATACCGATACTATAACAAGAATGAACCTCAAAAACATTATGCTAGGTAAAAGAAGTCAGATTTAGAAGGCTATATATTGTATGATTTCACTTATATGAAATATCCAGAAAAGGTATAACCATAGAGACAAAATGCAGACTGGTGTGACCAGGAGTGCAGGAAATACAGAGTAACTGCTTAATAGTACAATGTTTAATAGGAACCTGCCTAATAGTTTCCTTTTGGGGTGATAAAAATGTTTTGAAACTAGATAGAGGTTGTGGTTGCACAACATTGTCAGCGCGACTAAATGTCACTGTGAATTGTCAACTTAAAACTGATTAGTTTTATGTTATGTGAATTTCACCTCAATTAAAAAAAAAAAGAAAATCTGAATAAACTATGGGCTTGAGTTAATAATAATGTACCGATATTGGTTCATAAACTGTAACAAATGTACCATACTAATACAAGATGTTAATAATAGGGGACACTGTGAGTAGTAGGAGGAGTCATGGCATATATGAAGTGTATGAATCATTTTGTAGTGTTTGCTGAATTTTTCTCTAAATATAAAAGAGTTCTAAAAAATAAGGCTATTAACTTAAAGATACTCTTTTATTGTCCTAAATAACTCCTTCATCAGAGGAAATATAACTGCAATTAAAAACTAAAAAATAATGATAATGTGGAAGTGTTACAGAAAATATTTTAAGATGTAGTTAAAATGATACTAACTGATTTCTAGCCTGAAACATTTTTTATTATAAAACAAGAAAGAATAAAAATAAATGAACTAAGAATTCAACTCACAAACTAAGAAAAGTAAAACAGCCTAAGAAAGCATTAAGAAAATATTAATAAAGCAAAAACTATTTTTAAAAGAGCTAACTACAAGAGGGATACATACAAGAGTTAGTTCTGTGACATGTCTAATCAAGAAAAAAGAAAACATAAATGGACAAAATGAGTAATGAAAAAGAGTTGTTCACATAGGTATGGAGATGATGAAAAAAGTACAAGGTAGCACCATGTATACCAAAATATTTGAAAAATTTGATTAAAGAATCATTTAAAATAAAAACAAATAACTAAGACTGCCTGAAAAAAAAACAGCATAAAACTCAAATAGCTCAAAAACAATAGAAGACGTTAGAAAAGCTTTTAAAGAAAAAAATTTTTTTTTTTAGTTGGAATCTCACTCTGTCACCCAGACTGGAGTGCCATGGCATGCTCCTGGCCACCGCAACCTCAACATGCTGAGCTCAGGCGATCCTCCCGCCTCAGCCTTCCAAGTAGCCGGAACTACAGGCACGCGCTACCGCACCCAGCTAATTTTTTACAAAATTTATTGTAGAGATGAGTTCTCGCCAAGTTGCCTGGGTGGGTTTCGAACCTGCAGGTTCAGGCAACCCACTCGCCTCGGCCTCCCAAAGTGCTGGGATTACAGGCTGAGCCACCTGTAATTAATTAAAGAATTAATTCCAAAAAGGGGTGATAAGGCCAAACACTTTTGTGAATTTGTTCTTTAAACATTTCAAGAACAGATAACTCTTCTTTTTAGAATTTGAAATATTTTGGTATTTTTATTATTTTACTTTATGAGTCCGCTTTACCTTAATACTGAAACCTATCAAAGATAGACTTCAGAAAATAAAAATATGAACTGATTTTACAGACTTATGAATATGAATGCAAAACTTCTAAGTAAATTACAAGTATTTCTTTTTTTAGCACAAGTTTTCTTAATATAATTTGGATATAAGATAATTAAATTTTACATACATTTTGCATATCACTGTTGGTTGTAACTGAACTGTGGTCGGCACCGTTATAATAGAAAGAAAGCTTTCTGCACAACATGTAGGAACAGCTGCTTTATTTGAGTATCACTTTGCTCTGCCTGGCTAGAGTTTCTTTGCTTATGCCACATTGTTTTCATTCTTTTCTGTTTTTGAGTCGTGAACTGAGTTGTGAAACCAAAGTAATAGAGGAGGCGAGGCGCCTACGCATGTAGATTGAAGAGAAAAAGAGGAAACGTGTTGACTTGGCTGGCTTGTTTTGATCAATCAATTTATTATTTTAATCAGAGCAATAACAAAGTATAGTTTATAACTATAAACCTGTCTTTATCACCAAATCAATCATTTTAGTAACATAATTTTTGAAAGCATGGAATTTAAAAAAATGTAATTGCTGTAATGTGTAACAGCAGAGAACTTTTTGAAGCAGAAAAATCTACAGTTGTCTCTAATGATACCAAAAATACACTGAATATAGTTTAACATGAAGTTTCAAAATTTTTTGTTAAATATACCCTTAAAAAAAATAGGCTGTCTTGTAGTTACTTGGTTTTTATGATAAATTTATTTATCTCCAAGCAACAGCCAATCTTATTCTTAAGGTTAACCACTAGGGAAATTCCCACTGAGATCAGGAACAAGACAAGATTGATTGCTCTCTCCTCTGGTATTAAGCACTGTTCCAGAAATTCTGGCCAATGTGTTGAGAAGAAAAAAGGGAGGAGACATAATGATATTTTTTTCTACCTGGGCATCACATGTGAATTACCTAAAATAATTTAGAACAAACGATGGATGGATAAAATGACTGTATAAAAGGTAAAATTAGAAAATCAAGAAACCAGCAATAATTAGAAAATATAGTGGAACGAATATGCCTATCAAGAGGTAAATACACTGAACTACTCACACACAAAAAGGAGACAAAACAAAATGCATGGGAATATACTGTACAATAAACAAAGAAACTTTATGTTTGCTAAGGCCTTAATGCATGGAGACACAGAATGTTCACGGACAGGAAGTTTCTCAAATTAGTGCATAAGTTTCAAATTCTAATCAGGACTTTTTCAGAGAAACTTAACAAATTTAATCTGCATCATCCAGTTAGCCTTTCTTTCGTGATCACAAGTGTTTAAGAGAAATAACTGGACAATTGACTGGGCAGGAACCTCAGGCAGCTTGGACCAGGTATTCAACCCCATATCCTCTTCTGGCTCTGATGCTGACTGCACAAGTGCAGACTAGAGTGCCCATCTGCGCACATGTGGAAGTGTACCTGGGGAAGTGAGGAGAGGGGAGTGGGCAAGTGAGAACAAGGACCCGGCTTCTAAAAATGACTTGGCTGCTCTGTGACCATGACCAAGTCATCTTCCTTTTTACTCCATCATTTTGCAGTTTGTATAAGATTTCCCCCAAATACTCTTTTAGTATTGTAAGAAGGAAGGATGAGCCGGGCTCGTGGCTCAGCCTGTAATCCCGCGCCTTTGGGAGGCTGAGGTGAGTGAATTGCCTGAGCCCGCGGGTTCGAGACCCGCCTGGGCACTTGGCGAGACCTCATCTCTACAATAAATCAAAAAAATGAGCCGGACATGGTAGTGCGCGCCTGTGGTTCCAGCTACTTGGAAGGCTGAGGCGGAAGGATCCCCGGAGCCCAACAGGTCGAGGCTGCGGTGGCCGGGAGCGGCCGCTGCACTCCAGTCTGGGCAACAGAGTGAGACTCCAACTCAAAAAAAAAAAAAAAAAAAGGCAGGATGGTAGCAACAGAAAGCCAGGGATGAAGAAGTGATATAAATTTATGTTTAAGCCCTGGCTCTACCACTTATGAGCTGGAAGATCCTGTGACTGTTTTCCACAAGTAGGCATTCAATAAAAGACAGCTATTACTATAACAACGGTGATGGTGATTCTTGTTTTTTAGTCTTTCTGAACTATCAACTTTTCCTAGAGTTATTCTTTTTGAAAATACAGTTACACAGTTTAAGTGATCCAAGAAAAGAAATGCGGAGTTGTGTATAAAGTTAATATTTTATTGTAATAACATACTCATTATCATGTTTTCCTTGTGAGATGACAAAATACTAAATTTGAGTTAATATTTGAATAGACATACTGGTTCAGACCAATCTGATTTTAAAAATATAAGTAAAAAAGTCTAACACCATATAGTATGAATTTACTTCTCAACCTAGTAAGCTATATACAACTTAAACCAAATATCTTTCAGTCTTACATTACATTATAAAAATCATTCATTGGAGAAGGCTTATATTTCAGATATAAACTTTAAAGAATTATTCAAATAGAGACATAAGTTCTACCTGAAAAGTTAGGAACAAAATAAAAAACAAAAAAAATACTAATTATAGTATTTAAAATTTTCCTTGGTCTTGGCTAGGGACCACATTTTATTAAGGCCAAATTTCTAACTATGATATTGACTACAAAGGCATTATTGAATCATGTCATAAATTACACACATAGCAAAAGTAAGAATGTAACAAACCTGCAACACTTCAGTTTAAGACATCCAGGCCACCTTGCTAGGTTAAGAATCAGTAGGAACTATTAAAATTTGATTACCTCTTCTCCAGTTTCCAAGTCTTCCTGAATAGACTAATTTATCTTTAAAGATGTAGGCAGTTATACAGTCTGGAAACTTCTTCCACAGCCTCTACCAATGTCTCCCAGGCCCTCTGAGCTCTCCCTTATGTTGAACTGGGAACTTCCACTGAGAAATCCCCTGACTTGAAGACTTCCTTATTTGTAGCTATCTACAACCAATCATGGCAAGATATTGAAATGAAGCAAAGACTACCAGAAAATGTTCTGTAAACCACCCGTGACTGTAACTCTGACTTCCTTTTGAAGCAAAGATACTTCACTTGAATAATTAAGGCAAGAAAAAGCAGGTATTGTAAACACAAAAATATTTTTTGGTTTAAACATATTTTCATGTAAGAAAATTTAAAAGTTTAGTTTATGTGATAAATAACTTTTTAGCCTGTAAAAATTCACTTTTTAAACCTAAAATCATATATTTATAAACAGCAGGCAAAGACCAAATTTGAGTATAGTTGTCTTTGCTTTGTGGCCTCCAGAGGTCATCGGATGAAACCTACTAATAACAAGGTTTATACTTGATCCCAGAGCTAACCTCAGATAAAAGGGTGTCACAAAAGATAATTCCTTTATTTTTAAAAAATTTTTATTTTAAAGAAGTGGAGTACAATTCGAGAATTCTTAAGACAGCTTTTCTGCTTTGAGAACTAAGTTTTGCTGTTCATGGGATAAATGTACGTTCCAGAAAACTGGGAAAATGTTTTACAAATGCATGTGTTTCTGTCAGTCTACTTGGAGCAAAACATCAAATTTTACATGCAAATAGAAGACGGCATATGCACCATAGACATTTTTCTTTGTTATAAAATTTTAGAGCTGGAAATGTCCTTAGACACCATCTGTTCCATTTCCTTTTTACTACAGATGAGGAAACAGGAGAAGGTAAATGCTCAATGTCACAAATAAAATTAGAAGCAACACTCAGATTAAAATCTGAGTCTTTTTGAATCCAAGTACATTTCTTTTTTTTCTTGGCGTATCAAGTTACTGAACTGAAAAAAGATTGTAGCAATTAAGTAGTCTCCTTGTTCAGCTCCTGTGTTTTACAGAATTCTGAGGCCTTACGCAAAGTTCCACAGTTAGTAAAAGGACTAGAATTTAGAACTTCTGATTCTTAGTTAGTTGCTTTTCCATTTTAAAACACAGCCCTCTTTTAAATTATATGTTAAATAAATCTGAGGTATTGCTACTTATGATGAAATTATTCTATAAAAGAAATAATCTTGAAAGTATCTAAAACGCCAAACATGCTTATGATTAAAAGGATTCCATTTACTCATCTAACATATAATGTGTTAAATTTTTTTCAGCACCATGTGTTTTATAACTATCTTACGGATGAATATTAAGTGTTCTTGTGTGCAATGGAAAAATAAATCTGTCTAGTGTTGTTAATATAGCAACAAAACCAACCAAAAAAGTGAGGTATAGCTACTGGTGAGAGGAAAACTTGTTCCTCAAGAATTTACAGTTTTAAAAGAGCAGAACTGTAAAAACACGGATTTTTTTTTTCTTGCAAGTTGAGGCTGGAGTGCAGTGGCATAATCACAGCTGACAGCAGGTGTGAACTTCTGGACTCAAGCGAGTCTCCTGCCTCAGTCTCCCAAAATGCTGGGATTACAGGCATGAGCCACTGTATCCGGCTGAAAAAAACCCACAGCTTTTATAAAAAACAATGCTCCTGTCTAAACTGGGAAGTGCCTCTTTCTGTGGTCTCTCCATCCTGTGCCCCCTCCCTCCTCTATTTACTTTGGCATTTATGCTTGGCTAACACCCATGCTCCTACAGAATCCAGGGTATGTTGGCCTCAGTCTGGTGGGGCATTGTTTGGGAGAGGGTCCTGAAGCCAAGACAGAGAAGCTATAGTTAGAAATGTTTTTTGAGGAAATTCTGTCTGAGTGCATGCAATTTAAAACCTATGCCACTGACCAGTTCTAGCTCTAGTAAAATAGGTGAGGCAGGTGAATGGTTTTTATCTCTGTGGTCTTTAGTAGTTCCTTTTCCTATCCTCCTGCTTTTTTTTTCTCTCACAGTTATAAAACATGTGACAGGGCAGATAGAAATGCAGAAATTCCTTCAAGGAAGGAAGGAGTAAACTGGCACCAAGTCACGATTGGCAAGGGTTAGAGTGCAACGACCTGGGTAGGAGGGGAATGAGCAGTTCCAAGTTAGAGAGTGGGAGGCAAATGTCTGGTTTCAGGCAGAAAGGAATAGCCAAAAGGGCATTTTGCTAATTAAAAGTTGAGGACATCATCAGCATGGGGCACCAGTGTTCTCAGGGCAGGTCTAGTGAAAGGCCTCACTAAGAATAATCCTAGAAAGCTGTGTCTTCCCTAGAGAAAGTATAGGACAAGAAAGCCAAGTCTCTTAAATTGCTAACAGGAATTCAGGAATAGGCTCCTCTTTCAGGAGAGAGATTCAGGTGTCTGTGACTATGGCAAGCTAGTTAGGTAGTCAAGTTTCATGGGTGGGTGTTTGATTGAGTAACTTGGTTCAGATGATCACACGACACCTGCAGGATGAATCCAAACTCCAGGCATGGTATTCATAGAAGCAGCAGAATTTTCGAGGCTTTACTTGCTGATGGGCAGATGCTTCAGGATTTTATTGGCACAGCCACAGCAGGGCTGGCCCTAAGATGTAAGATCTCATTACAAATGAGGGGTTGAGACCTGCAAAGATGATGGATATTTTTCCACTGCCACTCCAACCTCTCTAAACTGTGTACTGGGGAGGGTAGCTGGTATTGCAAATTTGCAGCTTAACACAAATGTATGCCAGAGAATTGCTTCTCTAGTGGGTATAATTGAGTTTTATGTCTTAGTCATAGAATTAAAGGCGTCTCCATGTAATGGAATTTCTGACCACAATGAATGGATGAAAGGGATTTGGTGGAAGTAGGGGGGTGGGCAGAGCAGGAAAATGTCCTTATTTTTTAAATAATTTTTATACTTAAGCTGTAACCTAAGTTAATGATTGACCTTATATCTGTAGAGACTTACAGAGTTAGCATGCTTGCTCAATTACAGTTGATCCTTGAACAAATTGGGGATTATAGGAGTTCCAATCTCCTACACAGTTGAAAATTCACATGTTACTTTTGGCTCCCCCAAAACTAATAATCTACTGTTGACCAGAAGCCTTACTGATAACATAGCTGTAGATTAACACATATTTTCATGTTATATGTATTATATACTCTGACAATAAAGTAAGCTAGAGAAAAGAAAATGTTATTAAGAAAATTATAAAGAAGAGAAAATGTATTTACTACTTAAGTGGAAGTGGATCATTATGAAGGTCTTCATCCTCATTATCCTCACATTGAGCAGTCAAAGGGGGAGGAGGAAGAGGCGGAATTGGTCTTGCTGTCTCAGTGGCTGCCGAGGTAGAAGAGAAGGAGAAGGTGGAAGGGGAGGTGGGAGAGGTGGGAGAGGTGGGAACACTCGTAACTTTTATTGAAACAAATTCATGCATAAGTGAATCCATAGTTCAAACCCGTATTGTGCAAGGCTCGAACAGTATATATTCAATACATATTTATTATCTATTATTGTTAGGTTATGTGCAGGATACAGGGGTTATTAAAATGCTTTTCTTGCCTTTGAGAAGTTTGTGGTCTTAAGAAAGAGACAGACATGCACACAACATTGTACTTTTCCCATTGACAAAGATGAGAGCAGAGATATGTATGTGGTGCTGTGTGGGCAGAGAGGCAGTTCTCAGAGCTGGAGCTACTCATGAGGATGTGCCTAGATACTCAGGCACTAAACCAGCAAAAGGATCAAGGGTTAAAAATTTATGGTAGACTCTTTTCCATATTCTTAGTGAAGTCCCTCTTTCATTTAGGCTAAACTTGTGAGTTTTTTTTCTTGTTTCCATAACTTTATAAGTAAAATTGCTCTGAAAAAATCTTAATTTGATTTCTAACGTTGTAGAGGATTATTTACAGTTTTGATGATAGTTAGATGGACACCATTTTAGTGTTCTTGGCAGCTGTTCTGTTTTTTTATACATATTTTATTTTAAAAAATGTGGGGTACAATTCAGGGTTAGGTATACAAGTGGACATTGTACAGGTAAAGTTTGGGCCTCCCTTTGAACTCTACTTTGTCTGGTTTGAAATCAGGTACCCTGATTAATGTTGTATCCCCACCCTATCCTGGCAGTATCCGCTACTACTAATCCCTTTCTTATAGTATGGTAAATGTTCAGGTACCACTTATGAGTGAGTACATATGGCACTCTGTTCCTTGGCAGCTATTCTTAAAGAATAAATCTGTGAGATACACAGATAGGTTGAGCAGTTAAGAGGTACCTTAGGTCTATTATTTTTTGAGAACAAGAATAAAAGTAGGACTCTAGATTCCCCTGAACCTTGTCCTCCTCATTGTATGATACGTATATATTTCTGGCTATCAAAAGAAAAAGGAATATATATGTGAATTTATATATATATATATATATATATATATATATCATATATAGTGATATATGATAAAACAAAGGTTGACATAATTAAAATTCAAAAATATCTTGACAAACTCAAGTAACAAGCTGATGCCAACAGGAAATTCCACAGGAATAAAGCTGTCGTTCCCACTTCCCTCCATACTATCATCCCACAAGCAAACAAAACCAGAAAAAGGTTGCATAAATTCAGAAAGGGTTGATGAGATGCAATTTAGTAGCAGTCAGACAAAATTGACTTGAGTTTTACTTGAAGTAGTAATATGAGAATTCTAAAAAATCTCCAAACTGATAAGACCTTAGAATTCCCTCTGGAATGAGAAGCACTAGTCTTGCTTTCTGACTCATCTTTCTGAGTACCACTCTTTAAGATCATAGACAATTAGTTATTAAATACTCATCCATGATACATGGTGTGATTTCAAGAATAGAGGAAGTTTCACATAGAGAAAATGGGAAGAAAATATCAATGAAATTCATCTATATAGCTCCAAGAAAGGCCTCAGACCATTGAGCAAATAAGAAAAACAAATTTTCATTTATTATGGAAATGTCAACATTCTAATAGTCAGAAAATGAGATGGGTCACCTTAGGAGATAATTCATTCCCTCTTCCTGAGATGAAAGAAACACACAATGATTGATCATTGCTTGGGAATGTTGAAAAAAAATTAAAATCTCAGATGAGGTAATGATGACTAATACCTATATAGCATTTACTATAGTCCTGGCACAATTCTAAGTACTTTACATGTATCACTTTATTTAATCCTTATAAGTACCCTATGAAGGAGACTGAGGCATAAAGAATTTAACTGACTTGACTTAGTATACATAGCTAGTAAGTGGAAACCCAGACATCTGTCCCCAAAGTCTATATTCTCAACAACTTTTAGTGCAGCTGAGATGTCTGCTATAATGCAATTTATCTCTTGCAGATTCACTCTTTTTTTTTTTTTTTTGGAGTCAGGGTCTCACTCTGTTGCCCAGGCTAGAATGCAGTGGCATGATAATGGGTCACTGTAGCCTCAACCTCCTGGGCTCAGATGACCCCTTCTGCCTCAGCCTCCCAAGTAGCTGGGACTACAGGTGTTTATCACCATGCCTGGATAATTTTTTGTAGACATGAGGTCTCACTATGTTACCCAGACTGGTCTTGAACTTCTAGGCTCAAGCAGTCCCCCTGTCTCAGCCTCCCAAAGTGCTGGGCCACAGTGGCATGAGCCACTGTGCCTGGCCATGTGCTGATTCTCTCATTCATCGATATCATGAAATTTTAGGGGAGGTGGAATAAAACTCAGATGCTTTTCTACCATTTTTGATTCCTTCTTATGCCTAGTTTTAGAAGTTTCCAGCATGACAATATGTTAATAATCCGAAAATGTACTACCTCTAATCCCTCAAAATTAACCAGTTTGGTTTTGGGATGGTCATGTGAGAGGAGAATAATTGGAGATAGCAGGACGATGGTAAGGGAAAAAGAGGGTGATGAAGAAGGGGTGTTCTCACTGAAAAGGGGAGGAGCAAATTAGACTCGCTGCCTCTTCTCAAATGCCAATTTAGAAGAACAGGGTGGCCTTGGAGCAGATTCAATATCGTTAGATAAGGAAGATGATAGTACACGTTTGTTTCTGCAGTTTTACTCATCCTTCACTGTTTTTTTTTCCCTCTTTCTGATGTTATGTATAGCTTAGTATGTCCTAGGAAAAACCCATGATACTTTCTACTGGGTACAAGATGAACTATTTAAGTTTCCATAAAAAAACTCCGTAAGCTGACAGAATTTCATCAGAGAATAAGATATCTTGCCATAGAAGAGTCTAATTCAGTTATTATACATTCTATTTTCTCTTTTATTGGCCACAGTATCAATACATTTAGTTTATTGTCAAATAACCTTTTTGTTTTGATTTATGTACTGGGATTTCTCCTGTCTAAGGTTAATAAGAAACACCAACCAAAAGAATGAGCCTCACAGGCATTTTCTTTCTAAATTGAGGAACCCAGAAAACTGGTTTAGATATTAGGATAAAATAGAAATTACTGGACTCCCCTCACAGAGGTAAGGAATTTACAAATGATAGGAAATAAATTTGCATTACCTGAAATATGTTTATTTTGGATTTATAAATTCATGAAACTGAAATTGCTGTAAGAAGCTTAAGGTCATCAGTAATTTTATATGTGAGCACACACAGTAATTTGGTACTGATACAATTTCTAATATTAAAACAGGATTAATAGTTCATACTTGTAGTTCTCTATAAATGAGGAAATAAAAAAGGCTGGCCCATCTGTAACCTCTAAAACACAATGACAATGAGACAGAAATTAGAGGGGAAAAGAGAAAAGAGGAAGAGATGAAAAGGATAATTCATAAACCCTGGGTTTTTCTATGAATTTAATAAAAATAAGTTAGATGCTCAATGAGATCTGAACTTTGAAAACTGTTTAGCTTGACTCCAATGGGATGTTGGGAGGATTAATTAACTAGCTGAAGCTTACAAAGAGATTTCAAAGTTTCTTGTGTGTTATTTATTCCTTGTTTCACCAGGTAAGTTCCCTTAAATTTGATCATATTTGGTGAAATGCTAGAGTCATGATAAAAGATCCAATAAACATGAGTTCCAAGTAAAATCATAAGCTATTGTTTGAGGAGGAAAGATTGAAGCACTGCTAAAACTATAGGAGTAATTGTGTGTGGGGGCATGCCATTTTTTAGATAACCTGGTTGAACTCCTTCACTTCAAAGAGAGGAAGACTGAAACATAAAGAGATTCATTGATTTTCTAAATGTCAATAGCTGACTGCTGGTACTGACAGATTTCTGCAGGATTAGAGATCCTTGCTCTAATGGAGTGCTTGATCACCTCTGTTAAAGTTTGGAAGCTGAGTGGGATGGGATTGGTAAACTTTTCCTAACTACTCTATTGGTGAAGAACTGTGTGCTTTATCTCTTTCCTTGTTACTGGGTTTCACATTTTAAAGTATTGTTTGCATGGGGAAAAAACCCTTCCAGAAACACCTCATTCCCATGTCATTTATTTATTAATCCTTTATTCATCAATTGCTATATGCTGATCACCTCTTGGAAGAGGACCCATAAAACCAAGCTCAGTGGCCCTTTCTGTGGCACATCAGAGAAGTAAAAACCACTTCTTTTTTGAGAGGCAGTCTAGCAGATGTTGGGTCATTATGATTGGGTTCCAAATCCTGATTCCATCCTTGACAAAATTCTTGCCTAAATCTTATGGTAGTTTTGAGAATTGAATGAATTTGTAAATATAAATCATTTAAAACCCTGAGCACATAGTGAGACTATATAAGAGGGATTTTTCATTGTTTCAAGATCATTTTTGTTTGTCTATGCAGCATCCATATTGCCTTTCCCTTTTCCCCCTTATAACCTATGTGCTGTTTCAGAAGCTAACTCCACCCACTATTCATGGGTAGGCTAGAACTGGCTTAAACCAGTCAGTACATTACATTTCCCTGGCCTCTGTTATTGGATCAGGAGGGAGCACATGATGCAAGCCAGCCTAATCTGAGTGAATACCAGGACTCTTGCTGGAAACACAGAGCTTCATTTTCCTACGGTGACGCACAGCACCCATTAAGGCTTCAGTCAGCTCAAAGCTACAGAGGACTTCAGCCTTAGGATAAGCTACCACATGGGATGTCCAAAAAGAAAGACAGGAAAAAACCAGGTCTTTAATAGACACTGTTGAACCACTGGTTCAAACAACTGTGAAGCTCCCTTTCCCTCTTGATTTTGTCATTATGTAATCCTCAAGGTATTGTTTAAGCTAGTTTGAGTTTGGTTTTCTGTTATGGGCATCTTAAATCTTCTTGATATAGTAAAAAAGCAGTCATTAATACAACAATAACCACAACAAATAGACTTTATGGAGAAGTTGCTACGTGGCAAACACTGCTCTAAATATTGATCTTTACAGCAAGACAGGTATCATGACTCTCCTTATTACTCTCAATACCTTGTGCAAGTATCATGACCACGGCTTTTGTACTTCCAACATGTCCTGTTTGTGGCATATATGTATTAATATATGGGAGGGTGTCTTTCTATGTTGTTCAGGTTGGAGTGCAGTGACTATTATCAGGATATGATAATAGTGCACTACAGTCTTGAAATCTTAGATTCAAGAGATCCTCCGGCTTCAGCTCCCCGAGTAGCTGGGACTACAGGTGCACACCGCTGCACCCAGCTTATTTGTAATAATATTTTTTAAAATTTAAAAATCTTTTATTTTAAAAGTCAAAAGTTATTCTAAAGATGTGGGGCACAATGAAGATTAGGTAGATAAAAGGTCATCATACAGGTAAAGTTTGGGACTCCCTTTGCAGAAAACAAATTAGGTAGATAAATGGTCATTGTACAGGTAAGTTTGAGACTTCCTTTGCAGAAAACAAAAAAAAAAAGTTTAACTAGTCAGGCTTCTCTTCCCTGCCATATAATTTTTAAAACTAAACACAGAATATATTCACTTAGGCACAACAATATTGGAAGTTAAAAGTTGATTAGGTCCTCATATACTTAGGTGTGAATTTTTTGTTTAAGGAGTTTATTTTATTTTATTTTATTCGATTTTTAGTTGAAATGTTAATATGTGAATCTATCTTTCTAGGATTTGAATGCTCACTTTTTTCTATCTCATTTATTATAATCAAGATATTAGGCTCATTTTAAATGTATTACACTGGAAGAAAGTCAAACAATTTCTTTGGTTCTTTGGGTTTTGAATGCTTTGAAAATTTATTCCTCAGGAAAGAAGATCTCTCCCACCTCCTCTTATATCAGTCAGGGTCTGATCAGAAGACAGAAACCATAGAAACTATATAATTTGAACAGGGAAATTTTTTGTTGTTGTTGTTTTGTTGGGGTCTCACTCAGTCACCCAGGCTGGAGTGCAGTGGTACGATTGTGGCTCACTGCAGGATCCATCTCCACGGCTCAGGTGATACTTCCGCCTTAGCCTCCCAAGTAGCTAGGACTACAGATGTGTGCCACCACGCTTGGCTAATTTTGGTTTGTTTTATCTGAGACAAGGTCTTGCTATTTTTCCCAGGCTGGTCTTGAAATCCTGGGTTCAAGCAATTCTCCTACTTTAGCCTCCCAAAGTGCTGAGATTTTAGGTGCGAGCCACTACACCTAGCCTTGAACAGGTATAGTTTAATATAAAGCTATACCAGGTGATGATCTATAAAGGGGTGAAGATAATTCAAAAGGTTATCCTGGGGCTCAAAAAGGGTATCCAGGGGAGGAACAGATGTGGGAAAATGTCCTCCTTTCCAAGGCAGGATTCAGACCACATTGGGAAAGTTGTAGTTGTGGAGCACTGTACTGCAAAGAAGTTTACTTGGTTGCCCAGGCCAGAACTGGTCCATAGATGCTGGTCAAGCAATAAACATTCCTCCAAAGTGCAGGTAGGCCAAGGCTGGGACGCTGACTTTCAGGACACCTGTGAGAGTCATGGGGAAGCTGTCAATAAGAATGCCACTGAAACCTGATGAGAAGTCATCCATATGTATACCACTGCGACATGATGGGGTGAGTGTCACTAGAAGAATCCCACATGTGCAGCAGACAGCAAAAAGCTAACAGAAAACAATAGAACCGGGAAGAGAACCCCTGTTCCTCTTGTAGTGTCTCTCCAGCCCTCCATACTGATATGCTGACAAAGTTTACATTGTTCTTGTTGCAAAGAAGACATATTTCAGTATTCTACCTCCATTTTTGCAGATCAGACAATAAAATGTGGCTTTGGAACTGGGATGCAATACACTTTTAGCTGGCAAACTGGTTTTTTTTTTTTTTTAAGTAAGATTTATTGAGAAGACAGAAAAGCGCCCACAGTGAGAGGAGACCTGAGTGGGTTGCCCTGCTGGCACACTTTTAATTGCACGGGATTATTTTTCATTATACCTTGGTATGTCAGCCTTCAAGAGTAGCTTTGTTTAAGTATATTGTCTATGTTTCTTTGAGGTTACTGAAGCAGGTGTTAACTATAAAATGTCTTTTCAGGTGTAGTCCCCACCAAATTCTTGGGGTTCTCCAAATCGTTCTTGATTGATGTCTGAAATAGGTTAGTCCTTTATTTGTACAATAAGACTTTGATCAGTTAAAATGTAACTACCTCATGGAGAACTTTTATATTGTTATTGGCCATTCAATCTTAAAGTGATTGAAAGTGGTAAGATCTCCTAAAAGGCAGAGGAAAAGACTGACTCTGTCTCTTAATCAATGTTCTCTTTTTAAACTTTCAACAAATGATACAAACCATTTTGATGAGCTCTCAGAGAATTCTCTCTTATTATTCAGACACAGAAACATGGTTAAAACCTTGAATATAGTACTCCTGTCTAAACATATGTTTATGTTAATGAGGACTTATATTTATGTTGGGAGAAAATTATTTATAATTCTGATATGATAAGATGCAACAAGAGGCTATAAAGCTTAAAACTTCAGACTTTATGTGATAAAATATTTGAAGACAGAGGAGTTCTTTCCTTCTTCTTGAAAGATGATAAAATTTTATTAAGAATTCTAAATTGACTTTTTAGTTTAATTTAACAATTGACAGAGCTATGGTTCAGAAAGTTTGTGATGGTATAAGATATATAATATTTAAGTAATAAGCAGTTGATTTTTTTCCCTCTACGAACTGGTTTATTTCATGTGTTAGTTCTGTTGGGTTGCAATATACAAAATACTACAGACCTAGTGTCTTAAACAACAGAAATTTATTTTCTCAAAGTCCTAGAGGCTAGAAGTCCACGATCAAGGTGCTGGTAGGATTGATTTCTTTTAAGAGCCATAAGGAAAAAACCTATTCCAGGCCTCTTTCCCTGGTTTACAGATGGCTACCCTCTTCTGCTTCTTTATATGGGGTCTCTCTGTGAAGGTCTCTTTGTGTGGGTAAATTTCCTCTTATAAGAACAACAGTCTGGTTGGATTACAGCCCACCCTAACAGCCTCATTTTAACTTGATTACCTTTTTAAAGGCCCTATCTCCAAATATCATCACTTTCTGAGATACTGGGGGCGGGTAGGGCTTGAACATGTGAATTTGTTGGAACGCAATTCAGCCCACAATATGAACTAAACTTGGCATGGCACATCCACACAGCAACTTAATTTCTTTTCTCACCTCTGCTTTTCATCTGTGGTATTTGAATTTTCCCTGACTGTGGAGGAAGTCTAGGTAAATTCCAATATCTCTTCCCCTTTCCTCTTTTAATGTACAGTCTTATTTCAAGTTTTAAAAAGTATTTTCCAATCTAAATCAAAACGTCAGTCTTTTTTCCAGCCCGAGCCTGACTTGGGCTCAGAAACTGCAGTGAGAAAAGGAGGCAGAAAGGGACGTGGTAGACCTCTTCATTCTTTCCCTGACTTATTCTTTCTCTCCCCCAATCCTCTTTCTTACTATGTTACCTCTGGATTTTCCAAGCTTAGGGGTGGGGTTGGGAAAGGAGTGTATGGGAAAGAAGATGTAGTACTTGTAGGCTGGAGTGAGGAGGACCTCCACAGAGACCTTGATGTTGGGCAGATGTCTTACTATTTGTGAAACACTTATTGTGTCCCTGGTGTGAGCAATGCAGTTGATCTGACTATTGCTCCTCAGTTTCTTCTTCAACAGTACATCGTACATGACTTTTGGGTTTGGGAGCTTCACTTAGACCTGATGCTATGATCTGAATATTTATATCCCATATGCTGAAATCTAACCCCCAAGATGGTGGTATCAAGAGGTGGAGCACTTGGAAGATGATTAGGTCATGAGGGGTCCACCCTTATGAACGGAATTTGTGCCCCTATAAAAGACTTTAAAGCACCATCTATGAGGAATAGGCCCTCATCAAACAGGATCTGCTAATACCTTTATCTTGGACTTCCCAGCCTCTAAAACTGTGAGGAATAAATTTTCATCGTTTATAAATAATCCAGTTGAAGGTATTTTGTTATAGCAGCAGGAATAGACTAAGAAATATAGTTACTGTCCACTTGGACCACCTGAAAACCTGTTGATACTTTGCTAAACTCAAGAAGTGTGGACCACTTCCACGATAACCCTCTCTATTTGCTCTTTTTGCAGGGTCAACTCCAGACCAGCTTCTTGCTTTTAAACTTTTTGAGGTGACAGTCTCATATGACACCAACTTTAGTGGACAGTGGATATGGGCCAGGCTTTCAGAGAGGTTCTCTTGAAGCTCTCCCTTTCATTTAGCTTGATGGATTGTGTATGTGAATACTGTACTGAATCCTAGCATGAGAGGAGTAAAGAAAATACACTATGCTCTGATTTCCCTCTCTGTATAACCTCCCACTATCATCTTGTTAGGAGCCATCATTAGGCCTCCTTTTTTGGGGGTCTGGGCTTCAGATGGAAATCAGAAGCAACAGAAAAAAAGCCTGATAAAATTATACTTCAGTAATTTTACTAGAGACAACCTAAACACAAAGTTTAGAGTCAGATTATATCTATAAACAGAACAAGGTGGTTTGATTTATGGACCTACTTTCTCAAAGTATTGCTTCGGTCAGTATGGCTGGACCAGTTTGGTGTGTAAAATTAATCTCAGAAACTGTCATCATTCTTTCAGGGTGGGATGCAGACAGACAAGTGGATAGACTGGGCAAATAGGAATTCTTTTGTAGGGTAAGGCTGACCTAGAAGATTTCCAAGATTTCTAAGACATCTGTTTAAGGTCTCTTGTGTCTTCTTTTCTAGGAGGCCTGAATCAAGGGGCTTCACTTAGCATCCACCTATTTCTGATCTTCTGTGTTTCTGTCCCTCAGATAATGACCTAATTCTCATCTTATAAGAACAGCAGTCTTAATTTTGTATTCCTAATTTTGGCATGATCACCAGACTCAAAACAGCCTGTGTTTCTGTGCTATTTCAGGTTTACTCCTTATTTCTACGATCATGTTTCCAATCCCAAATTTACAATCTGGGCCTGACTCTGTCTCCTCCTTTGCTTGCATTCTGTTGTCTGTGGCCTTAAATTTGTGTGACTGTGTAATTCATCCCATTGTTATGAGTCAGCAGGAAGAACCCTGCCTCTGCTTTCACAGTTTGCCTACTAGTAAAAATTTCAGAAGTATTTCTTTTATTCCAAAAGCCTTTTTGGTTGGGGGGGGGGGGGTGTCTTTACTGTCATTGAAGCCAGTATTAAAGTAAAAGGAAAAACATAATTTTGCCTTCTCTACAAAGTCAACACAACTTCTTAAAATTGCTGACAGAATTTAATACTGACAGAGACTCAGAAGGTTGTTTCTCTTCTAGGTACTTAAACTGTGTGGGCTGCTCATAAATGCAGCCCACACAGTATAAAGGAGTCTGTGGCAACTTGGTGGGAATCAGACATTCACATTCTGGAAAAACTGAAAAAAACCTAAAAGCTCTTTTTGCCTAAAGCCTGACATTTCTCAATAGATAGGAAAGAGGATTACCATACATGGATATGATAGAACCTGTCAATATGGACCAGCAGGTAGGACAAAGAAGCTGGGATGGGACAAACAGACATGGAAACTGGCCTTCCAGGGACAATAGGTGTCTATTGCACAGAGCACACACACACAAAAAGGCATAGAAGTGGTTTAGGTACTGATTTTCAAATCTGATTTAAAAATAGCCAGTTCATTCTCTGGACAAAGACCCTAGTCTTTGTAGTTGCTGAGGAAAGTATCTGCTGTAAAAAGTTCCTTCAGTTACTTAACCCTGTAGTAAGCACTTAAAGGATAGTGTATGAACTATCCTTTGATCAGACTATGTGAATTGAAAAGTACAAGGATAATGTAATGATTTTTCCTCTAAAGCTATATTTATTCACTTGTATGGAACTATTTTTTATTCTGAGATTAGCTCCCTCCTGCTTTATTTTTTGGTACTAGTATGTGCTTTTTAAAAACAAAACAGCAGTGTTAATGCATGGTAAATATTTGTTTTACATCTTTGCTTAGCAAATTAAAGATTTGGACAACCTTATATTAACCCCAAAACTGTTTTTGAAAATATTATTAGTTCATAAAATTCAAACATTTTGGAAGTTCTGATTTAAGCTACACACCATCCAGTGATACACCATTGGCAGAAAAACAGGAAATCTAATTAGGAAGAGATCATGTTCTTTGAATGGTGTTAAACGGAAGACAATGCAGAAGTGGCATCAAACTACTGACCTAGTTATCTAAGTCAGCAGCAGGAGTAGAGGCTATCATAAATGTCACATATGGGTTTTCTATCAATGTGACTTCTCAGCAGCATTTGTACTTTTTGTTGTTCAGTTATTATTACTAGCAAATCAGGAAGAAGAAAATCAAGAATTTTGTGTCAGGTATTGATAAAGCATAAGTTATAATTGCACAGTTAAGATAAAATGAATATTTAGTATTACTATCTTAAGTGTGTGAACACATAAACATACTAGTTTATTATCACTGGTAGGTCTGTGTCACAAAGAGATGTTATTAGGTTGTCTGGCTTAGACTGAACAAAAATAAACTCCCTTCAGAAAATGCCCTTACTTGGAATTGATTGTTTCCTCCTTGAATATTTGCCATATCCATATTAGGAATGCCAATTTGGGATTTTGGGTAGGTCACTGTACTGGAATGATTCTAAGGCTAAATGTGGGCTCAGAGAGAAAGAATTTTATGACTGGTGATTGATTTCTGCCAAAGGCTTGGAGGGAAGGTAGAATATATTTGTGGTGGCCATGTATTTGCCATCCCAGGTCAAAACTTTCCTTTGACACTTAGCATGAACTGCTTCAGATTATAGTTGTCAGTTTATATAGAAAGTCTCCATTTTCACCATGGTGTTTCCTGTGAACTGAATATGAAAGTGGGTCATTATAAGGTGGATGGTAAACTTCCATATCAGTAGTGCTTTATTTGTGGGATGCATTTTCACCCAAAGACTCTATTCTAAACATATCAGAAATGGCAAACAAAGAATATCTCACAAAAGAAAAAAGAGCTTGAAACAACTGAATTATATTCTGCCCTAGAATTAGAGGTGAAAAGGCCATCTTTGTCTTTGCTTCCTAAGTGTAATCAGCAGGTTGATAGCATCAGCATCACCTGGGCAACTGCTAGAAATGCAGGCTTTCAGGGCTCTGCCCTGCATTTCTGAATCAGAACCTGCAGTCCAACAAGATCCCCGGATGATGCTGATGCACATTTGTTTGCTTTGTGGAGAAAAACCAAGGCATCGTAGACAGAACAAAGTCTATTGTGACTCCATAATGGAACAATTTGAGGGCAAGATTAGTAGAGGACCCCAGTACAGGCAGGATACAGGGCTAGGCTAAGTCATCAGGAGAGTTGAAAGGTACTGCTGTTTAATAGAAAATACTGTCAGGATGTGCCTGGAAAGACACTGTAAACTAGCAGTGCTCCTTCCTGGGAAGAGATGATGTGGCTCTTCTATAACCCCATTGGGACTTATAGTGTTCAGTGGGGAGCAGGATACTGAAGTATAATAAATAAGAAGAAAAAAGTCAGTCTGCCCCATCCTAATCCCGTAGGCTTCTCATTAAAATCACCCAAGGAGCTTTAGGAACCCACTCCCAGAGATTCTGATTTAATTAGTCTGGGGTCTCTCCCAAGCATCAGTTATTTTAAACATTTCCTGAGTTGCTTGTTATATGCAGCCAACATCGCAAACTCTGAAATGTTATTGCTTTAAAGACCTGAAGGGAAAAAATAGTAAGTATTTACAATCCACAAAAAAGCAGCCATATTGTAGCATAAATATAAGCTATATAAATTAGTATGAAAACTAGTGTAAGCATTTAATTAGAAATATTTTTTAAATCCTGTTAGCATTTAGGAGAATGGGAAGAGCATGAATTTGAAGGTCTGTATATATTTTTAAAATAACAAATACAGTATTGTGTTTTCATTTTATTTAAATTTCCTATCGCAAACAGATAGAGTATAAATTGGGATTAAGACTCAGGAGACCTGGGTCTGCTCTGCGACCTCTTGCTAGTGATTAACTGTTGTTGAAACTGATGAATGCGTGGGTGAAGGTGAAGAATGAGTGTTAATTAGATTGCCTTGAAGTGGAGCAACTCCACAAAAGGCTAATCTTGGAAATGCAGAGATTCTTTTTATTACCTTAACACCTACTTTGCAAATTCCTATGAAGGAGATGAACAAGAAACTAACTTTTACTGGGTACCTTTTCTGGTTTAGGTCTAGGCTTTCTCATTTCATTTTCACAACCATCCTGTTAATTAGATATTTTTCAGAGGATAAAGTAGACTTGAACATAGATAGTAAATGGCAGATGCGGGATCTGAACTCAGGTGTGCCTGTTTTCAGAGCCTATTATCTTTCTATGACACGCATGCTGTATTCTCCAGAGGACAGAGGACCTGCTATGGCATGTTTCTTTATGTGCATAAAGGTATGCCTCATGTATAATAGATGGCTGCCTGTTATTTCTCTAAGAATGAACAAACAAGTTGCCTCTGTCTCCGTTACTTCTCTGTCTCCCAACATTCTTTTTCTGGTAATTCTTTGACTATTCCCACCCTATGATATGCTCCTTCTTTCCCTCATGGAGCTCTGGAGACAAATTCCAACCCAACTCCCAGACTACCTTTAGCCGCTGGTCCTGATCTGACAGTCTTGGAAATGTAGGTGGACTATCAGACTAGCCCAGGACTGGAGATGCCCAAGGAAGTTTAGGAGCTGCATGTTGTTTGAGCCTTGATATGAGTTAGACCCAGGTGGAATTGGAATAGAATTGTGGACTCTGTTGGGGCTCAGAACACCATACCCCAAACTATGGCACCTTGAGAATTGAGAAAACAGCTGAAACAATTAGGCTATTCTCTGACCTTCTCCTGCCTTTCCCCCATGAGAGCTGACCACAAGAGAATTCTCTGACCTACCTCCCCTGAAAGTAGGTCATACAACCCACATGTGACAGCTGTTCTTTCTTATACCTGAAGTGAAGGAATGTTATACAGAAAGGCCAAGAAAAATCTGAACAAACAAGGCTTGCTGAGTTCCCCACAGTTTATTATGATTAGATCACATGCCTTTTGTCCTCAAATCACACTTCTGTACAACTGTCCATAAAACTACACAACTTTTCCTGAGTCTCTGAGTTTTCATTTCTGAAGACTCCGATGTCACATAAAACTTTTAGTAAATGCATTTGTCTGCCTTTCTCTTGTTAGTTCTTTTTTTTTTTTTTTTTTTATAGAAGTGTCAATCATAAACCTTTCTATGGATGAGGAAAAAAATCTTTCCACCCCTACAGCAGCTACACTCTAATTCAGACATTAGTTCAGTCTTCAGTAGTTAACATCATGGATTTCTGAGACCTTGTATATTTCTGAATTATTGATGGGACGGAATAAAACAGACTGTTCTCAAAGGTTTATTCTGGGGCTTTCTCTTCCATATGATGTGATGTATTCAAGACTGCTTGAATCACCAAGGCTGAGCTCAGGGGAAAGTTTTTTTTTTAAATAGCAATTCCACAAAATGGACACTAGATATTGAATAACTAAAATGAAAGCTGTAGTTTTGCTGGATCTGAACTAGAAAAAGTACTAAAAATGAACAATCCTATAAAAAAATATCAGTGAACTGATAGTTGTAAGATGGGGTTTGTGATAGAAGCAGTCTTGTGATGTTTTGGGACAGCTGTATGGGCATATGACTGTCACAAGTTATGGTTTCAATACTAAACGTAGTGTTAACACTCATTAATCTGGGTAAAGTTTAGCTCAGTGGAAAACACAGTTTTGTAAATGACACTTAGTGCATTACTTTGGGTTCTTCCCACCTTCAATTTAATGTTTGACTGATTTTCTCTCTACTCAGAGTTTACATGAGAGAAACAAAAATGATGATAATAATATTTATGACTCATTAGCTACACAAGTGTCCTAGGTACCTATATACATTTGCTCTGAAGCTGAAAGCTCACAAATGGACTAAATAGCTACATAGTGTCAACTTACATCTTTTATTTCATATTCTGGAGGAGTGATGCCATTTCCAGAGATACCAGCACCATTATTTCCAAGCTTCCCTGGAGCTATGCTGGGGTAGGACAGTTGCTAGACCTGAACACTGTTCCCCATAAATCAAGAAAATACAAGCCATACTCTGTTCAGGAGTCTGAGTGCACTAAAGAAATAGAGCACTGGCAGTGGCCTTGGCAGAGTCTGACCCTGCTCATTTGTTTCTTAGTACCGTAAAAAATAAAAAAAAAGAAGAAAAAAGCACTAAGAAAAAAGGGAACAATTCTGTATTCACAGGTCATCTGTTATATTGAAGCATTTCCTGGGCAGGCATTTTTGATGGGGAAAACACATACAGACAAGAAGCTTTAAAAATAGACAAACATATAGCAAATTTCTTCTCTCAACAAGGGAATATACACTCCCTTCCAGGTGTTGCATCAACAAAAGAACAGATATGGTGAGCAGAGTTCTGGTTAAATGTTGGCTGCCACTCAGCCTCTTGCTTGAGCTTTTGTATAGTATGCCTGCTGAACATTCAATGGCATCCCTGACACAAGGTACAGTGCTGCTTCTACAATAAGGAGGTGGTTTAGAAAGAGTATTTCATTTTGAGGTTTTCTGTGTCATTGGTTTGCAACTTACAGGCAGAAGGAAAAAATCCTCTTGTTTTACTCTGAAACCCTAAGAAGAACAACAACTAAAATAAAAACCAAATATATCTACTTTTGATAGGTCATTCAATGACTTTTGTACTGCAGAGCAAAATTTACTGTGAATTCTATGTTTGGTCAGATAACCTGTGGGTTTCCAGAGAGAGAAAATGCAGGTACCTGAGGCCATTAGAGGAGGGAGGAGAAAAAGTAGAGTGTGTGAAAACTGAGTTGAGATGTCTTGATGAAAAGTGCTTGGATATTAGAGGAAGATGATGGGAAATGAAAATATCATAAGTGAAATCTAGGTCCCCTCAGAAATCAAGGTAAACAGAATTAGTCACCTTCACCTATTCTCTTATTTCATAATACTTGCAAAATGGTGTTGTTAATCCACTTGGTAAACTTGTCAGGCAGAGGCTGCAATTAAGATTCCCAAGCTCTGTCACAGTTTATTTCTTTAGTTTGAATTGCAGGAAAAAAATACGTTAAAAATATTTTTGAAAAAAATGGAGGGAGAGAACTTTTTTTTGTCTTCTGTGCTGCCACCACTGGGGGAGAGAACTTAATCACTATAATCTGACAACTCTGACCTTTTCTCATTTAGTTCTTTTTAAATACTATATATATGTCTGTGTGTGTGTGTGTATATATATGTGTATATGTATATATAGTTGTTTGCTTTGTTTTGTTTTTGAGTCAAAGTCTTACTCTGTTATCCCAGACTGGAGTGTAGTGGCACAATCATGACTCACTGAAGGCTTGAACTCCTGAGCTCAAGCAATTCTTCTGCCTCGGCTTCCCAAAGGGCTGGGATTACAGGCGTGAGCTTCTACACTCAATCTTTCAAATATGTGATATATTTAGCTACAATCATGTACATGAAATTTTGTGCTCTACATTTTTATTTTCTCATGCATATTTTCATATTGCTTAATAGTTTTCACAATTATCATTTGTAACAACTACAAAATATTACATTAAGTGCATATACTATACTTTCCTATTGCTGGATATTTAAATCTTTCAGATACTTGCTTTTTAGTAAAGGAAATTAGGCTATTTATGTGTGCTAAGATATACTTGGCCTATAGAAATCATCCTATTTAATTAAAAATTACATTTTGTCTTTTCCTTTTTTGCCTTTTAATGAATGGTCTATGCTGATATCTTGTATTCTGCAGTTTATAAGATAGACATAATTATTGAAATTCTACTGGTGATTATTTCAAAGATATGATTCTCAAACCTTACTGGCTATCAGAATCACCTGTGGTGCTTGTCCAAATGCATATTTCTGGCCTCTATTCTCAAATGTTCTGATGAACTAGATCTGGGGTATGGGCCTAAGCATTCTCATGTATAACACTGTCTTCAGGAACATTTAGGATATCTTTTAGCACAACTGCTAGTAGTATTAACCATTGCATGGTGGAGGATCTTTACTTGAATCTAGGCAAACTTTCTAAGGCAGATTGTATAATCTAATGATTCTTGTGTCCATAAGCAAAAAGTCTAGTTTGACTTTATGTCAAAACTTGCCAGGCAGCTAGGAGGAAGCTAAAACTGGGAGAATGAACAAGAGAGCCCTATCCCTGAGCTGGAAGACAGAAAGGGTAAGAGGCTTGTTAACTATATATTTGGAATGATGAGGAATCTAGAGAAGATGTTGTGAGGAGGACACAGGGACCACAGATCAGCACTCTTTCCCAGCTACAAAGTGTTGTGATAAAGAGACAGAAAAGCTATTTGATTTCTTAAGAAATCTAAATAGTAGTTTTGATAGGAACAGAGTATTTAAACATATCTAATCAGCTTCATAGTTTGATGAAACTAAAGGCTTAACTCATATGCAGCATTTACAAAAAACATTTTGTTTTTTCACCTTATCAGAATAAAATATCTGTATATTTCTCACACTTCCCCCAAAGGCATCAGAGAATAAAAGTGTGATTAGAACCCAGTATGTTTTTATATGATGTTCTCCTATTTTAGAGTGTCCATCAAGAAACTTAAAGCATTTGTCAGACTGTTCTTTTTCCTTTATTTCTCAAAATAAGCAGTGAGTGGGCGGATATCATTCCTATTTTATAATCACAGAGGAGGAGTACTAAGAAGTAGACTTTTTTTGCTTTTAGTTTCATATCGGCAAATTGATCTTTTACTGAATTATGTGGGGTTTAGGTCATACTTCTTTAGTTTTTATAAGTGCTACAGCAGGCTTAGTACTACTGAGAGAAATTTTCCATGGGTCTTTCACATTTTTACATGTCTTAGAAACAGAGACATGGACTGTCCTTTGTCCTGGAGTATCTTTAATGGAGTCTGAAATTATCTTCAGTGGAGCAAACAGCCTTTGAAGATAGACCTTCCTTGGAACAAAGGCCAGGTATGCTTGCTGTCCAGTATAAAAGATTCAAGTCCCTCAAGTTCAGGGTCCCTTTACTGAAATGCCACCCAGTGCATGGGCAGGCATCCATCTTGGTCCATCTGTGTTGCCTCCATGGGACAAGGAAGTAACTGACAAAAAACATACTACTTATGCTGCTTGCTGTACCATCAGTAATAAAGTCCTTTGTTTTTGGCTCAATTCTCATGTCATCAGCCAGCATCCATAAAACTGTGGCAGGCTAATTTGTTAACTCATCAATAAGGTAAAATCTCACAGATTCATTTTATTGAATGTGTAAGGGCATGGAACACAGCTCCACAGTTCTTGACAATCACAAAATGGTGTTCAATGAAAGATGGTGAAAAATCAGCACTGCCCTACAGAGTGAAACCAAAGAAGAAATAAGAGCAGCCAATAATCCCTAGGAGAAAAAGACAACTTTTTGGGGGAGTAGAGTAACTGCTAATAAATGTGGTTAATCTAACTTTGTATTAGAAACTGTTGAATTTGGAATCACAAACTTGTATGAATAAAAAATTTCATATTACTTTATTTTCTGTAAGTTACTGAGCTGGTAGGAAATCCAATCTTTGTCCTTATTGTGTTTCTCTTCCTTCCTTACAGAGATTTAGATTTTGCCCAGAAAATAAGGTCAGTATCTGTATGATTTGTTATGGTCACTTCAGATCTGCTTTTTGTCTAAGTCAGAGTGGTGCCCTTGAAGCTGTTGACCCGTCACTTCTCTCCTGATCTTTGCATGGACATCTCTGCTGAGGCTCTGCCCAGGAAGGAAGCTGTAGGTCCCAGGGTACTCACTTTCCAGATGAGGGGAAACCCTTTCTTTCTGTCAGGCCAGCTTCTTCCTCATCATCCTCACAACATAATACTTTTGAGGCGCTCATAATTTTTGGAAAGCAAAATCAGGAAGGAAACATATCCTGGAACAAAGGAGTCAAAAGAGTTTTGACTTTTTTTCTGGAAAGAAGCTGAAGAGGAAAAATCATTTGAGAAAAAGCACAATTAAACATCTCAAATTAGCCAGTCACACTGTGCTTTATGTCTTTTCCTTCTTTATATTCTGTTTGAATCCTTTCCCCAGTAGAAATAGTTGAGCATTTTTGGAGTGTTGCATGGATCATTTTAAGGGTGCAAGTTCCAGGACAGCAGTCTGGCGCAGGAATGGAGTTTAAGGAAAGAGGTGGTACATACAGAGAGTGAGTGAAACAAATAGGAAATCTGTAGGTTGGTCCCTTAGGCTTTAGCTCTCTTAGTTTTCTTCAACCAGTAACCCTTTCTATATCAGATTCTCAAGGTAAAACCAACTAGCAAAATGGCTGCTTAACCAACACTTTTACAATTGAAGACTATGTAAATGACAATAAAACACTGGCAGTATGTGCAGATTCTCTTGCATACTAGATTCAGAAAAGAAAACATGGTCTGTCTTCACTCTCACTGCTGTCAAGTGTTTAAATTGTTCTTCCAGCATATATTTAAAACACATTGTCATTGCAATGTTACCAAACAGTGAGCAAGTCAACGTATCTGAGACCACACAATGATTGACATTTTATAAGTCAAACAGAGAGACATGGAATTTCATTGTGACTGCTGTTTCCAGCTCTGAGGACTGCTGATACAGTTTCTGACAGTGTGGAGAGATGTGTAATGTTGGTTCACAACCATAAGCTGTAGAGTCAGAAGGTAGCCTCAACTCCTGGTCTCTTGGCACACATTTGCTTCCTTGAATGAGAGAGGGCCAATGCAAAGGACAACAATCACCAACATATTTTCAAGCAGTTGTTCTTTGTGTGAAGGTGGGGGGATGGTTTCTGGTTTTGCGATTTTCTTTCTTTTACTTCATTTGGATTTGGAAAAGATGAACATATCTGGGTGGCATGGTCATGTAGGGCCACTTATAGGATCACAGAGTGAGTCAAGGGGGAGTCATAGACCTTCTGGATCACATGGTCATATATAGGTTACCAAGGTTCTTGCCCTCAGTTCAAATTATTCACCAAGTTTCTTTCACGTCATCAGAAGAATTCAACTTTTAAAAATTGAATTTGCACCTGAAATGAAAGGACAAACTAAGCTTTTTGGTTAGAATAAAGTTCTATTCAAGTAGCCACCCCAACCATACCTCAACTGAGTTAGGGTGAAACATTTTTTCATCCCCACATTGTAAGCCATTGCAAAAGGCAGAAACTGCATTTTTCATTCTTGTATTCTAAAGGGCTCAGTACCTGTCACAAAACACATGCTTGATAAATTTGTATTAAATGAGAGAATGAATAAATAAATGCCAACAATTAGTAACAGTCCAAACATAAGAGCCTCTTAGGTTTCTTGGGTCTTGTTTTCAGAAGTTACTCTTTCGATTGACATTTTTTCTTCAGCTCGAATGACTACATCCCACTTTATTGCATCTTTTATTTTTTTCTAATTAAACTTCCATGGTTCATAAACCCTGAGAAAATAGCAAGGTTATCCACTAAAGTGTTTCTTGACCCTCAGTCCCTTAATAAGCATCCCTGGCAATGTTTTTGACATCCCAAAAGAGTTGTTACATAGATTTCATATTATTTAGATGGAGAAAGAAGAGAACAACATGATCAATGAAATTAAGGTTTTTGCATAATTAGGGAAAAAACACCCTTTGCCTGGCACAACTTCAATCTTCTTTTTCACCAGCTGCTAAGTCATTTTCATATCCCTCGCTGGTTTCTCTAAGCACAAACACACCTGTTCTCCCAGCTCAGTACCCATTTTTGCTGGCTCCTTGTAAGCAGAAGATGTGTGTTTTGACTTGCGTCAGAGAGCTGAATAATCATCTCTTTATTCTGAGATGACAATAGTCGTCTTTGGCAGAGCTAGGTAGCTGAGTACAGGTCAATCTCAGAATTTTTTTCCTGAGACTGTGAGCAGGACAGCTCACTCAGCAAACTATTTTTAGGATAACTACCCACTTGAATTTCTTTCTCTGGTCAACCTGTTATATCAAACTGTGAAAACTCCTCTGGCTTGGTTGTACTTTATACAATGGCTGGAGATTAGCAGTGCCTGGTGACCTAGCCAGAAACAACTAATCTGGTGCTTCCAAGTCCACTGCAGATGAAGTCGCCTCCAGATTGGGTAACTGGCAGCCAGCATGGCACCTCTTGCTTTGGCACTCAAGGGAGGAACTTGATCTAATGCATCCAGGCCACACAGTTTATGTGTAGATAGGAACAAAGCAAAAGCAAGAGCATGAGCCTAAGGGAAACTTACATTAGAGCAATTTGTGTGCTTGCTCTAATTGGGAATGATATTTGGCAAAAGTAGGAACTATTTTCACCTCTGCTATTCTTTTATATGTCCACCAGATACAGATGAATTATGTAGAATGCAGGGGTTTTAGCTTGGTGTATTCTTAATGCTTTTTATCACAGAATGTTCTGACTGACCCATTTTTTTTATTGGGAGTGCTTTTAGGTCCCCAGCCCCAGCTGATTTATAACAGTTACCAAAATAATGGTGTCATTCTGAGGATTTCTCTCCATTGTTCCACTCTGTATTTTCCCATCTGGTTAGCACACCACTCATCTTAATTAGTAAAATGCCATCCTGTCTAGTTCTCCCTTGCTAGCAAGTCATTCAGTTCCCAAATCACTTCTTCACCTCCATCATATATTTTAGTATTTTGCAACAGGAAAACTGTAACATAGCACATTCTTCCCCTCACAGGGAAAAGTGAAACCCGCTACAGCAATACTAATTAAGCAGAGTTTAACATTAGCTTTAATTTAAAGCAGCTCTCCTGAGACTTCCTAGCATATACCCAGGGTGTCATAAGATATGAAGCCATACTCCCTCTCAATTAGCATTCATTTATTTGGGAACAACACCAAGCAGCAATAAACAGGCACAACCTGTTCCTTTCTCTCATATTCTGCCCAGCAGCAACCTGCTCACTGGATGGTTGCTCTATAAGCAGCAGTATCCTCTGGGTGACTATGTTAAAACAAATTGAGTCCAGGTAATATGTCTTGCTAGGCATTTCCAACTTAAATCTTAGGTGTATTTTTCAGTTTAAACTGCATCATGACAGTGAGTTAACTGATGAAATAACTTGCATTAAAAGGATAAAGACTAAATCACACTCAAAATGGATTGGTTTAGCCAGAGGTGATTGTAAGCAGAAAGCAAGCTGGTGGTAAATGCTGGTGGTCCTGAGACTGTCATTGTATTAGGTCTATGAATCAAGGTTTTTTTTTTTTTTTTTTTTAAACCCTTCCTCTCCCTGATGTAATCTGGCCACCTTCTGGGTGTAACCCTCCACAGCTCTTCTGTTCCTTCGTGGCTAGTGCCTCCATTATTGCGTCTTCCTGATCTCCCTCCCTCATTGAACTATAAATAACAAATATATCTCTAGTCAGTTGTTAATGCTACTCTGCTAGTTTAGTCTAGAGTGCTCATGATAGATCTCCCAGATAAACATTTTTAGTATAGATGGGTTTTTAAAATTGTTTTCTTTCCATTTTAGTTCGCAAACACCAAAAGAAGTTTTTGTTTTGTTTCGTTTTTAGTTGTGGTTTCACTCTGTTGCCCAGGCTAGAGTGCAGTGGCGCGATCATGGCTCACCACAGCTTTGGTCTCCTGGGCTCAGGTAATCTTTCCGTCTCAGCCTCCTGAGTAGCTGGGACTACAGGCATGCAACACCATGCGTGGCTTACTCTTTGATTTTTTTTAAGAGACGAGGTCTTACTATGTTGCCTAGGTTTGTCTCAAATTCCTGGGCACAAGTAGTCCTCCCGCCTTGGCCTCTCGAAGTGCTGTAATTACAGGTATGAGCCACCACTCCTGGTCAAATAATATTTTCTTTTTTTAAAAAAACGGAAAGAAAAGTAACAACCTATCTACTATCCTGCATCAAATCCTGGCACAATTGGTAACTGCTTAATCCAACTATGTCAGCTGTTCCTACTGGTAAGATCTCAACACATTTACAAATGCATAGAAGTAATAATACATTTTAAACTGTCTGGATCAGGTGATCTTGGCAAATTTAGCCCAAACACAACAACCTTCTATTTTTTCTTGTTATGTAGATCAGAGTTAGAATTTTAATAAATAAGAGAGGTGGGAAAAGGAAAAAAAAAACCACAGGAAATATCAATAATATCAGACGTCTTCTAGGCCCCATCTGTTGCATAATCCATTAGCTGAGAAATTGCAGAAAGCCCTAATAATAGTTCTTGAGATTTAAATAGCACCTTTCAACAAAGAGCTTTGCCATTACTAATCTCATTTATCTTTACAGCATTCTTTTAGGGTGAGAGCCTGAGACAGGTATTATTATTTATGTTTTACAAATAGAAACATCATGGTACAAAGTTTAGTAATTAAGCAAGGTTATACTATTAGCCAGGGTTAACCGTATAGGCTTTGTACCAAATGCTATAACTATGGTACATCTTTGTAGCAGCTACACTATTTAGATTTATGTGGACATAGTCCTAGATGTAATTCATTGACTGAAATAGCACTGTCCATAAACTACTTGTGGGTGAAGATTAGATTCTCTGTTTAAGGGAATGCTGGGTGCATATATCAAAATATATGTTCTTTGTAAGTATGTAATAAATATCCCTTGCCTGAGTGAAACACTTAAAGGCTTTCCTCTAGCATATTTTGTCTTTTTGATGGAAACATGTTTATCATAGTGTTAGTCCTATATATATGTATATGTACATATATGTATGTATATATGTGCACGTGTATGTGGATAAATATATGTATATATATGTTTGGGCTTTGGATATGCTGGTAAAATGTGAGGTTGAGTTACTGTTATTAGAACAAAGTTAGACAAAAAGCAGCAGTAAATATGGTAAGCAACAAATATCTAACAAAGTTCTGTCAGTCTCGAATGCACTCTACCAGGTTTATTTGGGGTCTGCAGTTAATGGAAATATTCCTGGTTGAAGGAGCAAACAGACTTGGCTGTGGACAAGACCATGGTGCTTCACAAGGAAAACTACAGGGAAAGTAGTGGCTTTTTTAATATTTAAGAAATATTAAGCACATCAGAAAAGAAGGACAAATATCTCATTTTTAAATGTTTTCTAGATTTCTCAGTTTTGTTCATTTTTATAGCTCTGAAAGCAAGTATTTATTAGATTTAGTTCGTTCATCCAGTCAATAAACAAATATTAATTAAACTCTTACTATGTCTGAAAACTTTATTTGGGACAGAGAATTTAACAAGGTCCCTGTCTGCATGAAACAGATATTCCAGAGGAGAGAGAGACAAAAAGCAAAAAAAGAGTGGGAAGTATAGAAAATAAACATATAAAATCAAGCAAAGAAATAAGATAGAGTTTTTTTTTTTTTTAAGTGTTTTGAAGTAAATAGAGTAAGGAGAGAGAGAGAGAGAGAAAGACAGAGAGAGAACACTGAGGAAGGTGCCTTTGGACAATGTGGTCAGAGAAGAGTTTTTGAGAGAGTGATTTTGAAGCTCAGGCCTGAATATGGTATCTGTGATATTTATATGTTCCTTAAGCTCTACTGGGTCGCATATGCTGTGAAAGTAGAAAGATATTTCATCATTAATTCCTTTGGAATAAAGCTTGCTATACAACACACACTTAGGTTTTCATAGAGCTATGTTTTCAAATTTTCTGGTCTCAGGATACCTTTACAGTCTTAACAATTGTTAAGGACCTCCAAAGAGCTTTGGATTGTGTAAATTATGTTAGTGTTTACTGTATCAGAGATTAGAGAAAAGTAAACAAATTTATTTATTTGTTTAGAAAGATAGGTTTATTATTGTTAATATAAGCAGCATAGTTATATTTTTACATGTTATACATCTATATATTAATACGATTATTTTTAAAATTAAAAAATGAGGGAGGAGCGTGGTGTCATTTTACATTTTTGCAAATCTCTTTAATGTCTGCCTTAATAGAAGACAACTGGAGTCACATGTCTACTCCTGCATTCATTCTGTTGTGAAATGTTGGTTTGGTTGAAGAGGCTATTTTAAAAAATCCAGCCTTATACAGCTCTGTTGTTGGAAAAGGTAATAATTTGTGATCCCTCTGAGAACTCACCATTACATAGCTGCTTTTAGTTCAGTAAACAGATACTGCAGTACCAGGAAAAGTGAAAAATCTTCATGGGAAGCTAGGTATCTGGTGATCTTAATTATCTTCATATTTACTACTTTCCAATGGTTTACTTCCCTCATTGTTATGGGCATGTATGGGGTTAAACTCATATAGAAATAAAACTCAAATCTGATTTCCAGGAGCTTGTTCCTTTTTGAGCAATTTGCAAAGTAACTTTTACATCTCTGATATAGGAAAAGTAGCAGGTGGTAGGAATTTACACAGTAAAACTCCTATTTTCACTATATTTTATTTTTATTTTTACTTGTTTTAGAAAGCAGGCTTTATTGAGAGGACAGAAAATCTCCCACAATGGGAGGGAACCCAAAGGAGTTGCCCTGCTTTATTTTCTACAACCAATTTCATTGTACTCTGGAAACCTCATTCCCACTGATGGCAGAAAGTACTGGCTATGCCAATGACACATAACTTCACCGCTACAAGTTTAAAATCTCATTTCAGCAATTCTCAGTTTTTCAGGGTCTCTTCACAGAGACAAATTTGTGGGAAGCTTATGCTTCAAGGCCTCTCATTTGCCTAGGATCCTTTCAAGGCCTTGGAGGGCCCCTGGAAATTTTTTATTTATAATTTTGTATTTCTTTCTCTAAAGAGGACTTCATAAATCAGGCAAAACCTGGATTTGCCCTTTCATCCCCTTCATAAATGTCTCCCCGCGCCCCCACACACCGCTTCTCAAAGTAGCATCTAGGTGAACAGAGATGCTGATTATCCTTTTGACAATGGGAGAGAGATGTCTATTATTGTCCTGTAGACTGGGCTTTTGCTGAATGAGCTGCGGAAGTCCTAGAAACTATGATGGAACACTGTTCTTCTTTGCTAACTTGGCCCTCACCTTAGTGGATACAGTGAGACAAACCTTTTAAGGCCTGGCTGTGATCCTTGGTTTAGCAGTTGCTTTTAGATTTTCTGCTGAAGAGTCACCTCAGTCATAATCCTGGTGACCTTCTCATGAGCTTGACAACCAACGCCTTGAATTAGTCTCTGTAACCACCCTAGTTTCATGCTGGCCCTGGGTACTCTCCGAGGACCATTTGGTCAGACACCTCGTTTAATTAGTTCTCCTCTGTTGCCCAAGTGTCATGTTGGATGGGATCCTATGGTGACCGTGGAGTTTTGCTGAGAGGCTTACAGCCTGACTAGGAGAAAGCCTCCTACTTTGGGATCCTGTTCTTCTCCACCAGCTTGGGTGTTTCTACCATACAACTCATCTAAAGTTTGCCCCTAAGGAGATAAGAAAGAAATGAGTGCATTTGATTTGCTCTCTCATTCTCTCTCTCATTTATTAATTTTGCCATCATAACCATTTAAAAATTTAGATTTCAGTAGTGTTACGTATATTAACATTGTTGTGAAACAGATCTCCAGAACTTTTTCATCTTGCAAATCTAAAACTCTATACCCATTAAATAACAACTCCCCTTTCCTCCCTCCCCTCATCCACTGGTAGCCACTATCATCCTTTCTGTTTTTATGAATTTGGCTATTCTTGATAACTGACAAGTGGAATCATGGAATATTTGTCTTTTTGTGACTTATTTCACTTAATACAATGTCTTCAAGCTTCTTTCATGTTGTAGTATGTGGGAGGACTTCCTTCTCAAGCCTGAATACTTGTTCATTGCCTATATATACCGTATACCATATTTTGTTTATCCTTTCATCCCTTGATTGACACTGTTTGCTTTCACCTCTTGGCTATTGTAAATAATGCTGCTATGAACATGAGTGCACAAATGTCTCTTCAAGACTCTGCTTTCAGGCCAGGCAGCGTCATGAATATCTGTATCCTAGTTACTCATAAGGATGAGGTGGGAGTACTGCTTGAGCCCATGAGTTTGAGGCTGCAGTGAGCCATGATCACACCACCGTACTCCAGCCTAACCAACAGAGTAAGACCTTGTCTCTAAAATAAATAAATACATCTGAATAAATAAATAAATAAATAAATAAATAAAATTCTGCTTTCAATTGTTTTAGATAGATACTCAGAAGTGGGATTGCTGATTCATATGATAGTTCTATTTTAATTTTTTATTTTTAAATTTTATTTTATTATAGAAATGTGGGGTACAAGTGAGGATTAGCTATATAAGTAGGCTACATGTGGGTGAAGTTTGGGCTTCTAACTGGCCCTCACTACACCTGGTAGTGGATCAGGTACCCTTTGTGTTATTACATGTCTCCACCCTCCTCCCTCCCTCTCTCCCCTAGCAGTGCCCAGTAACTGCTGATCCCTCCTTCATGCTAATGTGCCTATTGTTCAGGTCCTACTTATGAGTGAGAACATGCAGTATTCAGTTCTTTGTTTCTGTGATAAATCACTTAGTATGATGGTCCCCGTCTCCATCCAATTTGCTGCAAAGTCCATGATTTTGTTCTTCTTTATAGCTACATAATATTCTATGATGTATATGTGCCACATTTTCTTTATTCAGCCCGCTTTCAATGGGCAATAGGGTTGGTCCCATGTTTTTGCAATTATGAATAGAGCAGCAATAAACATGTGTATACAGGTGTCTTATTTTTGTAGAATGGTTTATGTTCCTCTGGGTATATTCCCAGAAGTGGGATGGCTGGATTGTATAGAAGGTCAATTTTTAGTTCTTTTAGGAATTGCCACACTGTTTTCCATAGAGGCTGAACTTGCTTGCCCTCCCACCAACAGTGCCGAAGTGTTCCCTTTTCTCTGCATCTGCACCAGCAGCATCAGTAGTTTTTTAATTTATTAATGTTGGTCATCCTTACTGGAGTTAGGTGGTATCTCATTGCAGTTTTGATTGTCATTTCTCTGATGATTAGTGAGATTGAGCATTTTTTCATGTGTCTGTTGGTTGCTTGTATGTCATCTGTTGAGAAGTATCTGTTTATGTCCTTTGTTCACTTTTTAATGGGATTTTTTTTTCTTTCCCTTCTTTGAGTTCCTTGTAGATTCTGGATGTTAGGCCTTTGTCAGATGCATAATTTGCAAATATTTTTTCCCATTCTTTTACTTGTCTCTTCACTCTCTTGAAGGTTTCTTTTGCTGTGCCGAAGCTTTTCAGTTTGATGAGGTCCCACTTGCCTATCTTAGTTTTTATGACACTTGCTTTTGGGGACTTGGTCAAGAGTTCATTGCCTACTCTGATGTGTATAAGGGTGTTTCCTACATTTTCTTTTAGGATTCTTATAGTTTGAGGTTTTATGTTTAGGTCTTTGATTTTTTAGGAGACCATAATATTATTTTCCAGAGCAGTTGTACCAATTTATACTCCTACCAACAGTGCACAAGGGGTTACAATTTTTAAAAATTTATTTTATTATGAAGATGTGGGGTATAATTCAGGATTAGGTATACAAGTAGTCATCGTACAGGTAAAGTTTGTACCCCTTTGGTCCCCACTTTGCCTAATTTGAGATCAGGTACCCCTATTAATGTTATGCGCCCCCCCTGCCCCGCAGTTTCTGGTTACCGCCAATCCCTTTCTTCTAGTATTATGGTAAATGTTCAGAATCCACTTAGGAGTGAGAACATATGGCATTCAGTTCTTTGTTTCTGTGATAAATCACTGAGTATTATAGACTCTAAATCCAACCAAGTTGCTGTGAAGTCCATAATTTTGTTCTTTATGGTTGCATAATATTTCATTACGTGCATATATCACATTTTTTATCCAGTCCAGTTTTGAGGGGCAGCACAGTAGGTTCCATGTTTTTGCTATTGTAAATAGTGCTGCAATAAATATATGTGTGCAGGTATCTTTTTTGTAGAGTGATTTAAGTTCCTCCAAGTATATTCCCAGAATGGGGATTGTTGGATCCTATGGAAGGTCAATTTCTAGTTCTTTTAGGATTTGCCACACTGTTTTCCAGAGGTTGAACTAGTGTGAAACTAGTGAACTACCAACAATGTAGAAGTGTTTCCTTTTCTCCACATCCTCTCCAGCATCTGTTGTTTTTTGTTTTATTAATAATGGTCATTCTTACTGGAGTTAGGTGGTATCTCAGTGTGGTTTTGATTTGCATTTCTATGATGATTAGTGAGGCTGAGGATTTTTTTTTTTTTTTTTAATAATTAATCAGTATTTTTATTATAGTTTTGTGGGGTAC
>NW_007113092.1:56471-64845 GCF_000164805.1 Carlito syrichta
CAGCATTTCTTCATGTGTTTGTTGGCTTCTCGAATGTCTTCTTTTGTGAAGTGTCTGTTCATATCTTTTGCCCATTTTATAATGGAGTTGTTTGTTTTCTTCTTTTCAGTACGTTTCAGTTCCTTAATGTGTCTGTTGGCTTATATGTCATCTTTTGAGAAGTGTCTATTCATGTTTTTTATCCACTTTTTAATGGGGTTGTTTTTTTCCTTTCAGCACATTTGAGTTCCTTGTTGATCCTGGATGTTAGGCCTTTGCCAGACATGCAGTTGGCAAATATTTTTTCCCATTCTGTGGGCTGTCTTCCTGCTCTCTTGATGGTTTCTTTTGTTTTGCAGAAACTTTTCATTTGATGAGGTCCCATTTTTCTATCTTATCTCTTATGGCATCGGCTTTTGGGGTTTTGATCATGAATTGGTTATCTATTCTGTTATTTGTAAGGATGTCTTCTGCATTTTCTACTATTCTTAAAGTTTTGAGTTTTACATTTAGGTCTTTGATCCATTTGGAGTTGATTTTTGTGTATGGTGATAGGTAGGGGTCCTGTTTCATTCTTCTGCATGTGGCCAGCCAGTTTTGCCAGCACCATTTACTGAATAGGTTCTCCTCTCCCCAGTGGTTGTTGTTGGAGGCTTTGTCAAAGATGAGTTGGTTGAGAAATTGAAATTTTGCTTCCGGAATCTCTATCTTGTTTTATTGGTCTATATGCCTGTTCTTTTACCAATACCAGGTTGTTTTGATTGTTGTAGACTTATAATAAAGTTTAAAGTCTGGAAGTGTGATACCTCCCACTTGATTCTTTTGCTAAGGATTGATTGGGCTATTTGTGGTCATTTATGTTTCCACATAAATTTCTGTATTATTGTTTCCAAGCCTGAAAAGAATGATGTTGGCAATTTAATGGGTATAGCATTAAATCTATATATTGTCTTTGGTAAGATGGACATCTTAACAATGTTGATTCTTCCAATCTATAAGCAAGGAATATTTTTCCTTTTATTTGTGTCTTCTTTGACTTCTTTGAGCAGTGTTTTGTAGTTTTCATTGTAAAGATCTTTCACTTCTCTGGTTAGAAAGATGGCAAGGTATTTCTTTTTGTTGTTGTTGTTACTTTGAATGGGATAGTGCTTTTTATTTGGTTCTCTGCCTGTTTGTTATTGGTGTATAAGAATGCGACTGTCTTTTGCACATTTCTTGTGTACTCTGAGACTTTGTGAAAGTCCTTTACCAGTGCAAGGAAGTGTTTTTGACAGATTCTCTTGGATTTTCAAGGTATAGGATCATATTGTCAGCAAAGAGGGATAACTTGACTTCTTCTTTTCCTATTTGGATACCCACAATTTCCTTCTCTTGTCTGATTGCTCTAGGTAGGACTTCCAACACTATGTTGAACGGGAGGGGTGAGAGTGGGCAGCCTTGTCTTGTTCCAGTTTTCAGAGGAAATGCTTCCAATTTCTGTCCGTTTAGCAATATGTTGACATGGGTTCATCACAGATGGTTCTTACTGTTTTGAGGTATGTTCCCTCTATGCCTAGGTGTTTAAGGGTTTTTGTTGTCTTCTTTTTTTAATCAAGAATGAATGCTGGATTTTATCAAAAGATTTTTCTGCATCTAATGATGGCTAGGGGTCCACCAATCTTGTTTATCCTTTCAAAGAACCAACTTTTTGTTTTGTTGATTTTTTTCTATGGTCTTTTTGTCTTCTATGTCCTGTGTTTGAGTTTTTACTTTGGTGATTTGGATTCTTCTGCTGAAGTTAGGGTTTTGATGGTCTTGCCTCTTCAGCTTTCCTAGTGATTTGTTTTTACATCCGTTGATGTATTTAATTACATTTATGGTCTTGTGGATATTGAACTAGCCCTGCATCCCAAGTATGAAGCCTGCTTGGTCATGGTGGATGATTTTGGATCCAATTTGCTAGAATCTTTTTGAGAATTTTTGCATCTATGTTCATCAGGGATATTTGTCTATAGTTCTCTTTCTTTGTTGGATCTTTGCCCCGTTTGGGTATCAGTGTGATGGCAGCTTCATAAATGATTTGAGGAGAATTTTGTCTTTCTTGTTTGCCTGGAATATTTTCAATAGGATTGGCATCAGCTCCTCCTTGTATGTTCTGAAGAATTCCACTGGAAAACCATCCTGTCCAGGGCTTTTTTTTTTTGTAGGTAGTTTTCTTATGACACAGTCAATCTCCTGGGTTGTTATTGGTCTATTTAGGATCTCAATTTCTTCTTGCTTCAACCTTGGGAAGTTATGTGATGTTAGAAAGTCCTTTGTTTCATTTAGGTTATTGAGTTTGTTTCCATACAGGTGTGCATAGTCATCTCTGATAATCTTTTGTATTTCTTTGGGGTCAGTTGTGACTCGATCTTTTGTATTTCTGATTGTATTTATTTGGGTTTTTTCTCTCTTTTTCTTGGTCATTCTGATTGGGGGTCCATTAATCTAATTTATTTATTCTTTCAAAGAATGAACTTTTTGTTTCGTTGATTTTTTTTCCTATGGTATTTTTGTCTTCTATGTCCCATGTTTGAGCTTTTACTTTGGTGATCTGGATTCTTCTGCTGAAGTTAAGGTTTTGGTGGTCTTGCCTCTCCAGCTCCCTTAGGTGATTTGTTAGGCTGTCAATTTATTCTCTTTCTATTTTCTTGATGTGTGACAGAGATAAAAAGTCTTCTCTTAGTACTGTTTTCATGGCTCCCAGAGGTTTTGGTAAAATGTTTCTTCATTTTCATTTGTTTCCAGGAATCTTTTAATTCCTGTTTTGATTTCTGTGTTGACCCAAGAGTTGTTCAGCACCATGCTGTTTAGTGTTCATGTCTTTGTGGGTTCTGGGGAAATTTTGTTGGCTATGATATTTATTTTTATTTCACTGTGGTCTGAGAAGGTATATGGTAGTATTTCAATCTTGTAAAATTTGTTTGTGCTTGATTTATGGTTGAGGATGTGATTGATCTTATAGTACATTCCATGTGTTGATGAATAGAATGTATATCCTGTGGTTGTTGGGTGGAGTGTTCTGTAGGTATTTACTAAGTCCATTTGGTCAAGCATAAAGTTGAGGTTCAGGATCTCTTTGTTGAGTTTTCGTCTTGATGATCTATGTAGGGTTGTCAGTGGGGTATTTAAGTTCCCAGCTAAGATAGCTGTGTTAGCATCAATATCTTTTTTTTTAGTTTACTTAGTAGCTGCTTTGTAAAGGCTGATTCTCCTGTGTTGGGTGCATATATGTTTAGGATAGATATTTCTTGTTGATGGATTAAACCTTTTATCATTATGTATAGCCTTTTTGTATCTTTTAAAATTTTTGATAGCTTAAAGGTTGTTTTGTTTGATAATAAGATTGTGGCACCTGCCTTCTTTTGTGATCCATTCACCTGAAAATTTGTTTTCTATCCTCTAACTTTGAGTCTGTGGGCATCCTTTGTGGACAGATGAGTTTCCTGGAGGCAGAAAATTACTGGAACATGTGTTTTTTATCCAGTTTGTCATTCTCTGTCTTTTCAGTGGTGCATTTAGTTCATTCACATTTAGGCTGTTTATCAAAATGTGAGAATTTGTCCCTGACATAATGCTTTTTTTTTAAAAAAATTGAGTTGGAGTCTCACTCTGTTGCCCAGGTTGGACTGCTGTGGCACACTCACGGTCACCCCAGCATCGACCTGCTGGACTCTGGCAGTCCTTCTGCCTCAGCCTTCCAAGTAGCCAGAACTACAGGTGCACACTACCACCCCTGGCTAATTTTTGATTTATTGTAGAGATGAGGTCTTGCCAAGTTGCCTGGGCTGGTCTTGAACCAGTGAACACAGGTAATTCACTCATCTTGGCCTCCCAAAGTGCTGGGATTACAGGCTGAGCCACCAAGCCCAGCTAACATAATGTTCTTATAAGGCTGTTTTTGTTTTGTTTAGCTTTTGTGTTCATATATGTGTGTGTTTTCATTTTTGCAGGTATGCTGTGTGTTCTGCTGCTTCTGTGTGTGTGATATTGTGAAGTAAATGTTCTTTCTTTTCTTTTTTCTTCTGTGCACATCACCTTTTAAAGAATCTCCTGTAAAACTGGTCTCGAAGCTGCATATTCTCTTAGGGATTGAATGTCTGGGAAGGATTTTAATTCTCCATTGCTGATGAAGCTTAGTTTGGCTGGGTAGGAAATTCTTGGATGAAATTGTTTATCCTTGAGAACATTAAAGATTGGGGTCCAATTTCTTCTGGCTTGTAGTGTTTCTGCAGATAAGTCTGTAGCAATTCTGATTGGTCTCCCCGGTAGGTATTCTGACTTTTTCCCTTGCTGCTTTTAGGATTTTTTTATTTAATACTTACTTTGTGTAGGCAAATTACTGTGTGTTTAGGGGTTGATCTTCTCATGAGATGTCTTGCAGGGGTTCTCTGAATCTCTTGTGCTTGTATAGTCATCTCTCTGACCAAATGCGGGAAGTTTTACTGAATGACCTCATGGAATGTTTGTCGTAAGGTGTTTTCCATTTCTCTTTCTCTTTTGGGTATTCCAATCAGACATAGGTTGGTTTTTTGCTAAAATTGCACATCTCAGCCGGGCTTGGTGGCTCAGCCTGTAATCCCGCGCCTTTGGGAGGCTGAGGTGTGTGGACTGTCTGAGCCCGCGGGTTCGAGACCCACCTGGGCAACTTGGCGAGACCTCATCTCTACAATAAAATCAAAATGAGCCTGGCGTAGTAGCATGCGCCTGTAGTTCCAGTTACTTGGAAGGCTGAGGCGGAAGGATCGCTGGAGCCCAGCAGGTCGAGGCTGCGGTGGCCGGGAGCGGCCACTGCACTCCAGTCTGGGTGACAGAGTGAGATGCCAACTCAAAAAAAAAAAAAAAAAAATTGCACATCTCTTGGAGAGTTTACTCTTTCTTCTTACTTTTTAAAAAAAAAAATATTTTTAATAGATTGAGTTAATCCCATATTTTGGTCTTCCGGTTCTGAGATTCTTTCTTCTGCTTGGTCAATTCTGCTTCCCATGCTTATCAACTTGTTATTTATTTCTTGGATGGAGTTCTTTTATTTCTGTTAATTCTAAGTATGCTTTCTTGAGCCTGTCCAGCTCCATTGCAACTTCATTCAGTTTTACCCCTTGCATTTCTTGATTTTTATTTATTCTATTCAACAATTCTCTGATCGCCATAAGTACCTTCTGGGTACTGTCATACTGGGAGACAGTCATAATTTTTACTCCAGTAACTATTCTTTCTAGCACTGACTTTTTGCTGGGACTCTGATGGTTACCAGCAATTTTGTTGTTTTTTCTTCATTTGTAGCAGTTCTCTTATCTTTCTTAGTCTGTTGCTCAGTGGAAAATGGAGAAGCAGCCACTTCTGATATTTGCTCTACCTTTTGTTCTTCCTTGAGCTGGGGCTCCAAGTTTGTTCCATTATGAAGTAGGGTTTGGGTGGGGCATTACGCTGTCTCTTTACAATTTCGAACACTTAATGGGGGTTGAGGGGGCTGAAAGGATTCAGCCTATTGGCAGGTCACAGTGTTTGCTATCTGGTGAATGGGTCAGCTGGGACTTGCTCTTTGTCTCTGCACAATGTGACCTTGCAGTGGGTATGCCCCTGTGTCCAAGACAGGGTACAAGAGAGAAAAGAGAGAAAAAAGAGAAAGCGAAAAGAGGAGAAAGAGAGAAAAAGAGGAAAGAAAAAACAGAGAAAGAACAAAGAAGGAGAACTAGAAGAAGAGAAAAACAACCAACAAACAAAGCAACCAAATGAAAAAAACAAACAAACCAATACCCCCAAACAAACAAACTCCCAAAACATTGATAAACAGTTACCAGCTTTAGTATGTCTCTTTGGGGGGGGCTCCCTCTTGTGATGGGTTCTGTGACTGCAGAGCTGTTATTGCGGGTTCCCTATTCACTGTTGGAACTTAAGATGTTAGACTCTTCACCCCCTGCTGCCAGCAATTGGTAGCCGTCTGTCACAGGTCCATGTGAGGGAAAGGGGCTGAAATAATTTGATACAGCGTCTTTCAGGATCTCACCCCCTTCCTTCCTCTCCGAGGCTTGTCACAGCTCCCAGAGCATCCAGTTCACAGCAGGGTAATGGGGCCTCCTGTCTCTGTTCTGCCCTCCCAATCTCTTTCACTTGTTGTTAGGGGCAGGGAGAATCAGGCACTCATCAGCCTCCTTCTTGGGCAGTTCCACTGTTTGTGTCTGTTGCCCAGTAGCTGGCCATTACCAGTCAGGGTTTATGCACTGGGGACAATGTTCTCTGAGGTCACAAAGAGCAGACTCAATGCAACACAGAGATAGTACCTGGTCTCAAGATGCAGTTCGGCAGTTCCACAGAAGCTGCCCTGGAGAAACTCTCTGCCCAGGACTTAGAGAGACTGGCCAGTTTGTCTGCCGACGCTGTTCCTGTCACCAATGGGGTCGATATCTCCCTCTCTAGCAGTTGCCACAGTCTCCAGATCGTAGAATCTGGTAGCAAGGCTCTGAAGCTCAATCCAGGTTCGGGTGGCTTCTCCGCACTGTTTCCTTGGGACTCTGCCTCAGGTTCCCTCGCTGCACTCCCTCTGCGGCCCTTGCTGCCTTCAGTCCTGCGCTATGGTTTTGGAGTCAGCAATCACTCCAGCCGTTCTTCCTGGGAAAAGCTCTGCTGATTTTAGAAAATGGCACTCAGCTTCTGTGCTCTGGGAAGTGCTAGGGTCCAAGTAGAGCAGCTGCAGCACCAGCAGCCTCACCAGGAGGGTGCTGGCCACTTGCTCTTGAGTCCCCATTGAGTCAGCCTCTCACACTCCCACTTGACACACAGAAATACACGCAGAATTGTCCATCCAATCACTCACACACACAGGGACTCACACAGTCTAACTGGTTGATGTTATTTTCCCAGAAAACCTACGGGATTCCAATTTTTATACATCCTTGCCAACACATGTTATTTCTGCCTTTTTTTTTTTTTTTTTTAAATGAGTATCCTAATGAGTGTGAGGGGATATTTCATTGTGGTTTTGGCGTGTATTTATCTGATGATTAGTGATACTAAGCATCTTTCCATATGCTTGTTGGCTATTTGTATATCTTCTTTAGAGAAATGTCTATTCAAATCCTTTGCCTGTTTTCCTTCTCTTCTTTTACTGACATCTCCCCAACCCTGCGCAAAAAGTTGTCCTTTTTTGGTGGGACATTCCTGTAGCCAACTGTCTTATCTTCCTGCACTATGGTTCCTTATAAAACTCTATGCTCTAGTTTTCTCTGTGCGACTCTTAAGACATAATGTTCAGCTTCCCTAGTAACGCTTGGAGTTTGCAAATTAAAATAACTTGTTTAGACTATTGTCTTTTTACTGACTTAAAAAGTGACGAATTTCCTAGTTTAGAATTTATTGTGAAGGGACATTCTCCCAAAGCAACATATAAATCTAACTCAATAGGGTACCTTAATGGTACCCATTTCCTGCTCTCCACCCCATCCCTGCCTTTCTTCTTCCCTGCCATAGTTCTAGATTAGGCCCTGATCATTCTTCATGTGAACTCTCTCAGTCATCTTCTGCTTGATTTCCCCATGTCTTGTCTTGATCCTTTCAAGCAATCTTGCTGCCTATTGCTAGGGTGCTGCTACTTGCATGATATGATTTTGATAATTACTCACTACTTAAAACTTTTCAGTGGATTCCATTGCCTACAACAAAAAGTCCAGATTCCTTAGTGCATTACATAAGGCTACTTATCATTCATATGTTTTGACTACTGGTTTGTGTCTCCATCATACTCAGAATATCTTTATTTTCTCTCTCTCATAGCACTTAATTCTCATAGTAAATCTCTTGCGGGAAGGGCCCTGTATTACTCATCTTTGTATTCTTATATCTCACATAGTTTCTGACACAAGATAAGTACTTGATAAAATTTGCTCAATTCTTCATTTTATTATTTTGAACTTTATTATATAGGCTTTTCCTTAAGCTGGAATATATACGTGTATAATTAAATTAGCTTTTGCTAAAGCAGAATATACAGGAGGATATATATGTTTATGTACCGTTAGTACCTCTGAAAACTAACAGTTTCTAGCCTTGGCAGCCAGGGCTAGATGTTTCTCACATTTCCTTTATATCTTTTTATATCTCCTATTAGGAAATATTAGTATAGGGATACATAACATATTGAGTGAGTTCTCCCATCCTTAAAATCAACACTGAAAACTAATACAATTTAAAGGCTAAAAAGAATTGAAATTATGTGATTCATATCCAAAAGAGATTTATAATTCCACAGCAAAGTTTTAATAAAATGTCCTAAAAAGCAAGAAATTATATAGGAAGAAGGAGTCATTCCACATCTAATTTCATCCTCATACTTTTTTTTTTTTTTGAGTTGGAGTCTCACTCTGTCACCCAGACTGGAGTG
>NW_007113092.1:64989-79364 GCF_000164805.1 Carlito syrichta
ACTCACCTCAGCCTCCCAAAGGCGCGGGATTACAGGCTGAGCCACTGAGCCCGGCTCATCCTCATACATTTTAATGGAGAAGGTACTATTGCTTTCACTGCCGATTTCTTATCTCAAACTAATGATTCAGGAGTTTAAACATTTGGGGCATTAAGATCTTCTTGATATTTAGGAGACATTTTTCTCTCATTTTTGTCATGACTTAACTTTGCATGCTGAACCAAATATGGCAAAATCAAATAACACACTATGTACTGTGCTTTTAAATGTATTTGTTTGCAGAATAAAGTGACTGTTTGGACCTCAGTCCCGCCCCTATCAGGATTGGCCATCAGGAAGCATCTTGGTTGCAGAGGTTCAGAAACTCCTTTCAGTTACATTTCATATGTTCTTTCCCAAAATATTCCTGTGCCCCAATATTCCTTAGCCAGTATTTACCCGGCAAGGGAATGTGTCTCATCTCTTCTGTGTAGCAGTACAGCCATAAGGTGTTTTTCATTCTCCTGTTTTCTGCCCTACATCTGTCACTTTGACAGCTAGTTCCTGATGGGCCTGGAAATCTTTTGCAGATGTTTATGTACCAGCAGTAACTTAGGACTCAGTTTGAAAACTAACAAGTTTCTAGCTTTGGCAGCCAGGGCTAGATGTTTCTCACGTTTTCTTTCTTTTCTTCATTTCTTCCTGTTCAGTCATAGGCTTTCCAGAATTACGATTGGGTTTATGTTGGTTAAATTTTCTTGTTTGTTTGCTTTTTTAAAGCTTCCTCTTTAATTTAAAAACCTTAAAACTGGCCTGGGCTCTGTGGCTCAGCCTGTAATCCCAGCACTTTGGGAGGCCGAGACAAGTGGATTGCCTGACCAGCCCAGGCAACTTGGCCAGACCTCGTCTCCACAATAAATCAAAAATTAGCCGGGTGTCGTAGCGCGTGCCTGTAGTTCCAGCTACTTGGAAGGCTGAGGTAGAAGGATTGCCGGAGCCCAGCAGGTCGAGGCTGTGATGGCCAGGAGCGTGCCACTGCACTCCAGTCTGGGTGATGGAGTAAAACTCCAAAAAAAGAATCCCAAAAAACCTTGAAACCCTCAGAGCTTGAGTGTTAGCCTTAGATTTGGAGAATCTGTATGAAAACTGATCCTACTTGAGTAAATTTGGGTGAGTCATGTGCCAGGATTATCTGTTTCTTCATCTGTTATATGAATTTATTATCACTTGACAAAAGGATTTCTTTAAAGTTTCAGTGAGATTATTTGTGAGCAAGCACTTAGAAAGGTGTAAAATGTTGTACAATTTTGAACTGATATAATCATATGATTGATTTAATAAATGATATAATGTATTTTTGACCCATTGTTATTAAATTTCTGTGGGCAATTATGTGGATATATCTTTGCTATGCTACAATAACCAGCATTTCAGCTAATTTAGCCAAATATCTGGTCAACTCCACCATAATGATATTTTGACTGAATTGATTAATAGACATGTGTAGAGAGAGTCCAAAATAGCCTGAAATTTTAACTTTGCTGTTTAATAAATGAGTTTCCTGTTTGTCTCATTAATGACACCTGTCTGACTCAATTTGGAGCCAGATGTTGTACTTCAGCATTTCATAGCATGCCATTTCTGTGCACTGACTTTCTTTTCATAGTTTCTGAAGCAAAATCTATTTCAGCTCAACACCAGGATATTGTTGGTGACAGCTGCAACACCTGAATAGGTAGCTTTAGTTTTCACATGGACATAGAAATGGAAAATTTTCTCAGAATTGAGCCAGCAGGGAGTGAAACATATGGCAGGAAGTGGAAGAAGTGAAGACTAGTTTCTATAACAAACCCCTTCGAGTTTTGACAAGGCTCTCCGATATACTGTCAAACCACCCTAGGGCTGAGAGGCAGGTAACTTCTCTATCTCTAGTGTGAACACTAAGATTTGCCTGTGGAAAGAACTTTTCCACATTGTTATATAAAAAAAAAAATCAAACAAACAGTGAGCTGTTCATGATTAGATATAATAAGGGAATAGTTTGTAACTCTAGCTGCTTATTTACCTGCATAGAAGCTTAGACCTGTCACTCCCCCACCCCCATCTTTCAATATTTTAATTCAGTAGGTCAGGGATGGGGCTCAGGCATCTATGTTTTAAAAAGTTGTTCTGGCGTTTCTGATGTGCAAAAACCTAGGCGAAGTGTATTAGAGAATCCATTTATCTAATGGGTAGTTGTTTCAGAGGAAGGACTTTAAGGCCTCTCCCAATGCTGGGTTTATATGAGTAGATGAAAATAAATCTTTACTTTCAGGGGTCGAAATCAGAAATGCATATAAGAACTAATAGAGAAGGTGAATGTGTGAAGTGGCCTGTGCAATATAACAGGTAGTTTGGGGATTGTGGCAAAATGGAGAGTGAAGCTCTATTGAAAGCCACTCTGGTTAACAAAACATATTTGTGGACAAATTTGGCCCTTGGTCATCACTTTTGCCAGAGTATAAAATCTTCCATGAGGGAAAAGGGGAAAATTCTTCTCATGTCTAGAGCTTTCTTCAGCTTCTCCAATATGAAATACTCAGTGCTATTTTCTTTTTGAGGTTTTAAAAACAATGTTAAAACATTAAATGCAAAAAGATTGTTTTGTAGATTGCATTTCACAAAGAAGGAGGAGAGGAATATGACTCAAATGGGCTCATTTTCTTCTCTTATTTCATCCCCCAGCTTACCCCATCTGACTACATATCTGGAGCAAGCTTGAATTAGATGAGGAGAAGCAGGGAATAGTGAACTTAACGTTCAGTTTATTTCATTTCTCCTACTCCTGGATCCACTCCTAATCCTGTAGGACAGTGGTAAGAAAATGTCAATAAGGTAAGAGAAATATAGATGGATAGAAAGTACTTCAAGAAGATTTTTAGAACTATTTTAAAGTTAGAAATATTTCAGGGGCATCTGCTGAAAACATTGCCTAACTGTGGTATTCCTTTTTTTCACTTTGGGGCAATGAAATTTTATGAGTCACTAACTACATATTTTGAAATCTGGCTTCACTGCTTTTTTTTTTCTTGAATGCTGTAAGTTCTCATCATGAGAGTTTCCTTCTTGTCAATCTTTTGATACTACACTCTTAATCATTTTCTGGATGATTTACAGATGGTGGTATCCAATAGCCTGAGGCCTTAGTTTCCTATTGATTCTCTAGGCTAGGATAAGGGCAAGAAATGGAAATGTTAAATTTGACATGAAGACAGGCTAAGTTTTGGCCTTCCTTAACTACATAATTTTTGTCCTTGTGCCTGCTTCGTTAATGTAAATTCTTATATTTAGCATTATTTAGACATGATTTCTTACAGATTTAAAGATTCTCTTGATTTAAAATTTTATTCTGACACCTCTAGTCTTAACTACAGCTACCAATTTTGGAACTCAGATCCATGTGAGATTCTGAGATGTTTTAATCTGAAATTTGTTGATTCTCTTTTGTGGAGAAATTAATGTTATACTGACATAAGGTAATGACTGCTCTTTTCTATGAGCAAATTAAAAAAATTTTAAACTAAATACTTATGAGCAAAAAAAGAATTTTAATTTCTATAACTGATGCTGTTTGATGCATGAAAAATATGAATTATCAATAGGTGATTTCTGTGGCTATGAAATGAAAATTTCTTCTGTGATTTTGCATTTTATGTTGTTGGCTCAAGAGTACAGAAAGGACAAGATCAATATCAGAGTTTTCTGCTACTGATTATATTTTTTCTTCCTCATAGCTATACTACCCAATTCTCTTGTGACTTTTATTCTTTTACTGGGGTCTCAGTTCTGTATTTTGTGAACTCATGTTTTGGTCTATAAAGTTTTGAATCAAGAGCTAGATGATGAATGGAAGATGACTATCAATTTACCACATCAAAACTGGCTGCCTAGATATATCTTTTTCTTTCTTATCTTTCTCTTCTCAAATTTTATAGATTCCTCTAGTAGTATCTTTAAGAATTTCATTGAAACCTGATCCTCCTCATAGGAGAAGGACCTATCAAAAGGTAACCAGTAACACCGTTAGACAATCTTGTGAGGAGGTATAAAAGGAAGGTTCAGGAATGGTGCTAGGAAATTTAGATAAAGTTCCAGTTTTCTAACAACTACCTTAATCAGTGAAACAGAGAGAATGTGATGGAAACCTGCATATATATGTATACTTCTAGGAAATTAGTTTGGGTTCTCTCAGGTACACCTTAACATCTGAGATGGCGATATCTAGCCCTGGCTGGTCACATTAGTTTCTTAACTGATATTGCCTAATCTTAAGGATTGCTGCCAGAGTGTGGGTGGGTTACTCGAGCATTTACCAGGAAAACTCTTTGGGGTATCTAGAGGTGCAGAGTTAATTGCTGACGCAAGCAAACTACAAGAACTCTCAGGACAACATTCCCAGGGCTGTAGTGGAAAACTTGGAATGGAGAATCTTCCTGAGTTGCTAACATTTCCCAGCAAGGAATTCTAGTTTACGACAACCAGACACTTATTTTAGAATCTGTGGAGGGACTTTCATTTTTGTTTTGTTTTCACTTTTGATTTTGGAATTGGTGAGGGAGGTTTTGACAGCCAAGGATAGGATCCTAACTCTCTGGAATTAGTTAGTTGCGTTGGAGAAGATATTCAAACTGTTTGCCTCCTCAGGCAAATAATAATAAACAATTTTGTTTTCCTGACTTTCTTAAAGAGAACGGCTTCATATGCAACTTGGCTTTGGCCAGGGTTAGAAGTTAGGAAAACTGGTTCAACTTTGAGGAGCAATGCTTGAATGACTCAAATTAAATGATTTTTTGTTTGTTTCATAGGCTGCCTCCATGGCACTCACTGATTTTTATTCTTCCTAACATCACATATATCAATCCCTGCAAAATTTGATTAAAATATAGAATAGTCATTTATTTTATTGCCTCTTGCATCTGAGCATCACTTACCCAGACAGCCACATCACAATAAGCACATTATTGATTATTCATGAAAAGACCCCAGGCAGTGTAATTATTAGCTCTTCTTTAAATCGAATAGGCCCAGTCAAATAACTGAAAAGATTAATAGGAGTAGGGGCAGCACGTGAAGAAATGGGAAGGCCAACTTGCAAATCTGATTAAAATGTCTAGTATATTGAAATTGAGGAGAAGATGTAAAATTAAGAAAGTTACAAGCAGGAAATGGCAAACACCAGCTGAGGCGATAGGGAATGCCATATGTTATATGTTCTTCATGCTTTTTTTTTTCTCTTGCTTTTTTCAAAAAAGACTATATATAAAATACACACATTATATATATACATGCATACATTACCCTGGCACATGTATCATTAAGGATCTCCTTGGAAAGACAAGTTGATATATTTATTTTTTGGAAACAAAAATCCAAAGTTATTTTCTGCAGCATCAGGTTTGCATTTATACCAGTAATCCCACGACTCTATTCATTGTTGAAGATTTAAAATTCTAGTCAGTTTTCTTTTGGTTTTCCTGTTGGATTTTATCTGTCCAAGTTCTGAGCTCTGCTGTCTCTCTGTGTTTCTGTTGATGAGCATCCAATGAATAGTTTTGAAGCCTGTTCCAATCTATTCTTCCCACAATATTTGTTTAACACGGGATAAACAACTGATCACAAAGGATAAACAGTAATAGAATATTCTCAATCTTATTGTATTAGGGCCATGCAAATCTGGGCAGCATTTATTACTTGAAGACCAATGCACATTTTATGTTATTTTATAATGTGAAATTACTTTTGGATGTCAAAATGAATTATCCCATTTATATTCCCTGTTTAAATTTATTTTACAAATTTGACATTTCCTTCTGAAATTCACTGTTCAAAACCCGTCTGCATATTTATATTTTTTCATCATATGCTGCTATAAACAATAATCAATAAAGCATCCAATAAAAAGTCTAGAATTGCTAGTTGCTAAGAAAATCAACAGCTTTTGAAAAAGGAGCAGCTATTCATCCTATCGGCTCATCTACATTTCTCCAGGCCTTAGATGTCTTTGACCTCCTCAGTTTGCCTTCCAGATGGCAGTAGCAACTAAATTTTCTCTACTTGTTCTGTATTCATGAATTTCATAGAGCTCATTTAAAGAAAAACCAAAACGCTCAGCCCTGATTAACAATTTATTCTCGTTTAACAGATTTACAAAATTACATCAAGACTGCTCTTCCTTCTCATTACAAAAACATATAGCAATGGTGTCTTCTATTTGAGAAAGGAGCCCACCACTTTAAATGACTTCTCCTTGCTCCATGGTTGCTACTTTGCAGTCTTGGAACCAGTAGGGACAGTTTCCTTTTTGGTTGACAATACAAGTAGGCTCTATTAAAACAAAGAGTAATAACCAACAAATATTTCATTTCATATGTGACATCCTCTTTCTACAAGATCCATTTGTAGAAGGAAAGGTTTCTCTTAGTTCAGTTGAAAATTGGCAGTGACCTAGTATGTCAGTCTAAGCTAAAAACAGACCATAACAAGAGGTCTTCTTTAAATATTTTCTAGGCAATAATGACTTTAACTAGCACAGTTCCTTAGACCCACATTTATCTATCTATCTATCTATCTATCTATCTATCTATCTATCTACATCTATATTTATTTATTTAATTTTTTAGAGACAGGATCTCATTATGTTGCCCAGATTGTAGTGCTACCCACAGGCACAATCATAGTGCAGTGCAGCCTTAAACTCCTGGGCTCAAGGGATCCTCCTGCCTCAGCCTCCCGAGCTGCTGGAATAACCACATCTAGCATTACTTAGACCAACATTTTAAAAGGAGTTTACTGGTACAGATACAGTAAACTCCCTTTATAATAATTGCTAATTCAGAATGCCAAAAATGGAGTCAAAATTCTAGAGATTATAAAGGGCTGGAGACTAGAAAAAGCTATGTCTACAAAGACATTTATAATCTTTGAATTATTTTTACAAAGTCTTGAGTTACAAGATGTTTCAGGAAAGTGTCTACTCCTCATCCTCCTTTCTTTTGCTTAAGTTAATTATCTACCTATGTCTTGGTTGCCTAATGTATTTCATAATTGATAGTCTAGGTCAAGAAAATGGAAACTGGAAATAGAGAAATAAAAGCCTTCTCTTTTTAAATTATAAATGAAATAGTGGTTATAAATACAAAATCACAGGATAATTTAACTGACAAGTGTTATCAGATCAAGCTAATTCTTTGTCTCGGGCTTCACAATGAGAATTGCAGAGCAACTGACAGGAATCAATGTACGATGTGTTTCTCATGGGAGAAAGAAGAAAACTAAAGAAAATATGAACAATGGCAGGACAGATGATTAAGCAATTAGAATATTGTGAAGTATAAAAGAACTGTAGTATCAAGTGAACAGTTGAAGGAGAAAATAAATTACTGAGACTAAAGCAGTCTGGAGGTGTGTGAGAAAGAAGACATTTGGAATTTTGATGTAAGATGAGAAGTGAAAAAAATCTGTATTCCTTTCTGTCATTCTCTTTCCTCATTTTCTTCCTTCCCACCAAGTCATCATGTTGAAGGTCAGTGAGAGGAGTCAATCTGGGCTGTTTCTCACGAAGGTTCACACCAGTCATCCAGAATGTCAGTATCTCTTATTCAGAGATTTTTGACAAATGTGCTTGAATAAATAAACACTCCCATTTCAGCTAAATCATTTGATGGGATATTATAGGGCAATATGCCACAGTATGAACTAAGCCACATCACTGGTCCCCAGAAGAAGTGAAGGTGGAGTGTTTGTGCTTGTATATACTGTTAAATAAGTTTCTATCACTTATGTTTTACAGTGCTGTTTGCATTCTGTGTGAGGTTCAGGCACAGAGTATTTGGGGTAGAAAGAGAGATTAGAGGTCGGGTAAGAAAAGGTAAACACAGGAAAAGAATTCTACAGTTCTATAACTTTTCCAGAGTATTGGTGCCTACTTTTTTTTTTTAAGTTCACTTTGATTGATTTATCTCTGTTGTACATGTTTCCCAACAGAGCTCTACTTATGAGTGAGGTATTAACATCTATGGTAGGATTAAAGTGTTTTGGGGAGAGTTCTATTCTTCCAAGATACTTTAGCCTCTCACTCAGTTTCCATGGTTTAACCATTCAAGATTGATTCCTTCAAATCTTCAAAAACAGTCCCATTGAAATGTAAATATACCTTGAGCTTCATCACCCGAAACCACGGTGGATAGGTAGGGGTAGGCTCACTTCAGTGAGTTTACCCGGCTTGAAGATAACACAGGCTAAGTGTGAGTATGGGAAAAGGACAGCCATGTTCCAGGACAGCTGAGCAGGGAGGTGAGAAACTTTATGGAGTTAGGGAGTGTTGTAACTTCTAAGAGAACTAGTTAGCAGTTGAATACAGCTTCCATTCTAAAATTGAACAGATGAGTTACTTAAAATGGCTGCTTGGTGGGGGCAGGTTGAAGAATTTTATGTCTTTCATCATCTTACTAAGAGTCATACATAAACAGGCCTGCCTTCTATTTTAAAACAAAGAAAACAGAGGGCTCTGACAGAAGTATACTGTAATTGTGACCATGTGCGAAACCCAAATATAGGCCATAACAATATTTCTACCTGTCCCTGCAGGAACTAAGACATTTGGTGAACTACTTTCTAAAATTTCAAATAAATTATAAAAAATTCAGAAAATAGAGGAAAGTAAAAAGAAACAAAGTTACATATAGCCTTATCTTCCAAAGATAACTGCTGATAATATTTTAGTCTTTAAAAAATTAATAATGTTTCAAATTATCTTATTATAAAGGTAATAGCCATTGCACAAAGTTTAGACAATGCAGAAAGTGTAAAAAGAAAAAGCCTTGCAAATACTACTAACTTAGAGGTGGCCACTGTGAACAGTAAGGATGTACAATATTTTCTCCCTGCATTTAAAAAGAAATCTGTACAAATGTGATATGGCAGACTGCTGATTGTCCCCTAAAATCAGCCTGCTTTTCTTCCGGGACACATAGCTATTCAACTAAAGACTATAACTCCCAGGATTCCTTGGGGTTAGCATTGTCTGTGACAAAGTTGTCACCAGTAAGACATGAGCAGAAGTCGTGTACAATTTCTGCTCATTTTCTGTAGGGTGACTGCCCTGTTACTCTTCCCACTTATAGGGCCTGCTTGTTAGAAGTAGTCATGGGTTCCAAGTTGATCAGGAAATGGAATATTCACCCATTCCAGTCTGGATTCTGTCTACACACTTTGTCCTAGAGAACCCATGTGCCCTTTGGGGATTTGCAAAGAGAGATGCAAACACAAAGAAGTCTAAGAGTTTGTAACCAGGAAGTTAAGAGCTAACGATCCCTTGGATTTACTAACCTTCCTTACAAACACACTGAGGGGACCTAGGGGACATTGGAATTAATATGTTAATATTTTTATAAATACTCTGTAAATATTTTAATACATATGCTACATTAGTTTGGCAGATATTCCTATATCATTAGCTATTCTTTGAAAACATGATCATTAACAGTTGTATAATTATCATATAATGGATAAACTACTATTTATTGTACATTTTAGTTTTCTATTTTTACTATAGGGATTCCTTGATCTATATAATTCTTCAAAACTTTGGTTTACTAATTTTACACTTTGTTTATAATGCCAGAAGTAGAATTACTGGGTCATAGGGCAAGTGCATTTTAAAGACTGTTGATGTATTCTGGGGTTAATAAACCATGATCACAGCAGTGAGGTATTGGAAATGGATCTGTGAGTCTCTTTTCAAAAGACAAATTACACATATAGCAGCAAGGGAAGGAGTCATGGAATACTTGCACAAGGGATTGTGAACAGTCCCTCATTATCAAGAAATTATGATCATTTACTCTCTAATCTGTTAGGGAATAGAGAGGTACTTGATTTTCAGTGCATTCAATAAATCAGGAAATTTGAGATTGGATGTCTCCAAGCCTATTGCCTTGAACAGTGTAAGACCCCTCTGTAAGCTTCTGATTTCTGCTTCAGTGGCGATGACAAAAGGGGATAGAATCTTTCTCCATTTGAAGCAATTGCCCACTTGCCACCTTAAAGCTTACTGTAGCCTGAGAACAAACATTTCTTTGGCAGTCAATCCTTAAATCAATAGTAGCAGTCAAGAAGGAGATTCGAGATGGCAAAATACTCCTTCTTTAGCAGAAGTCTGGAAATTGTGAGGTATTATTGGAACACTGTTTAGCATTGTCTGTGTTAGGGAATAAAGGCAGAATAGAAGCATTTGGTTTAAAACTTCTGTTTCATGGTGGTGAGAAAACCTCAGTAAAATTTAGCTCAGTCTGGGGGAAGCAGCCCTGGTTCTGGTAGCTTATAAAGCATTACTAATGAAAGATTTTGTTAAATTAAGTTTAGTCCAAAGCTGCCTACTTTCATGTTTTGGGTTGACCTAGAGGTTTCTCTTGCCTTTCGCTGTCTCCTAACTGGATATGTAAACAGGCTGTAATCTAGTTTGTGCCGATCACCGAGTTATGGACAAAGATGGCCAACTGTTCAAACTGGGTTCAAATAAGGCAAATGCCTGACTGTAACCAATGCGGCTGTTTCTGTCCCTCAGTTGTGTTTTCTATAGGTCACTTTCCCTTCTCTTTTCATAAAACTTCTTCCACCACATGGCTACGCTAGAGTCTCTGAGCCTACTCTGGATTAGAAGGTTGCTTGATTCACGAATCGTTCTTTGCTCAATTAAATTCTGGGTTGCTCGATTCAAGAATCGTTCTTTGCTCAATTAAATTCTGTTAAATCTGTCTTACGTTTTTTCTTTTAACAGTTTCAGTTTCACATATCTATAGTTGTAGGGAAGGCATTATTGACTCTATTACACAGATGTGCTACTTGCTTCTACTCTGAAAACTTTTTTTTCCTATTTTCGATTACAATTTGCAGAATTATTTTTGACATGGATTTCATAATGAGGATCTCCAACCAAACTTTCCAAAAAACCAAATTGTACATTTTTATTGTTTATTTTAAGTGTTTTGATCAGCAAGAATATATCATTTCTATTACTGTAAATGCTATCCATAGCAGGAAAAGAAATAGATTTCTTTTTTTTTTTTTTGAGTTGGAGTCTCACTCTGTCTCCCAGACTGGAGTGCAGTGGCCGCTCCTGGCCACCACAGCCTCGACCTGCTGGACTCCGGCAATTCTTCCGTCTCAGCCTTCCAAATAGCTGGAACTACAGGCGAGCACAACCACGCCTGGCTAATTTTTGATTTATTGTAGAGATGATGTCTTGCCAAGTTGCCCAGGCGGGTCTCGAACCCAGGGGTTCAGGCAATCTACTCACCTCAGCCTCCCAAAAGCACGGGATTACAGGCTGAGCCACCGAGCCCGGCTAGGAAACAGATTTCTAATAGGGTTGCAAGTGTTAGCAAATATATACCGGACTCACATAGCCATGTGCAAGTCAAATACACCGCATCCTCCACTCCAACTTGGGTTATACTATTCTGAATTCTGAATTCATCTCTTTGCTAGGAAGGTTGAAAATTACTTCGGTTTATTGTCTTGGGGATAAGAACAGGAATGTAGTTTCTCTCATCCCCAGGTTTCTTGAATTGCAAATATTCTTTGAATTGCAAATATTTGAATTGCAAATATTCCTTGCTTGGTCCCTCTCACATCCACATGAACTGCCTAGCACTGAAGTGGCAGTAGCAACACACTGGGAGTTCCCTACTGCATGTAGTCTAGCTAAGTAAACACTGATTTCAATATGGTTTCCTTACCTGACAATAATTGGAGGAGCAAATGTATCATATGTTTGGACTGGCCAGTAAATAATCAGCCAGGTTCAATTTCAAGTGCCATTCCTGCTATAATCTATAAAAATAAAGAAAACAAATTAATTAGAGTCCGTGGGGTCAAGGTCAACAGCAGGCACTAGCTTCTTGTATCCCATTCCATGCTGCATTCTTGAGGTCAAACCTTATGCAAAATAATACTAAAGTTTATCTCAAGGTGGGGATGGGCAAAGAGCCATAAAAATTGTGAAACAGAAGAATAATAATGAGTAGTGGAGAACAACTACACCAAAAAATTATATTGTATGTTATAGCAATTAAAACATTTTAAAACTAGATAAAACAATGGAATAGAAATGGACCCAAATGCAGAGGAATTTAGTATGTTAGCATTTCAAATAAGAGGAGCAAATAGCCATTATTTAGTAAAGATGTTGGGGTCCTGGCTAGACATCTGAAAAAATATAAAGTTGTATCATTTACTTACTCCATGACTGAAATAAATTGCAGACAAAGTATTGAATATATAAAAATGAAATTGCAAAAAAAAAAAAAACTGGACAAAAACATGGACAATTAAAAATTGGAGCAAGGAAGGCTTTTCTAAGCATGGCACAAAATCTAGAAATCAAAAGGAAAAGACATATTTGACTAGCAAGAATGAAAAACTTTTGAATAGGAAAAAAAACAGTATTTAAAAAACTATAAGACAGGCAGTGCCCTTGGGTCCCCTCCTACTGTGGGAGCTTTTCTGTCTTCTCAATAAATCTTGCTTTCTAAAAAAAAAAAAAAGCTAGAAGACAAATACTGGGAAAATATGACTTCAATAAATGTGGTAAATAAATAACTAGTTTCTTTAATATACAAAGAAAGATCACAAATCAATAAGAAAAAGATTAATAGCCCTAGAAAACTAGGCAATGTACATGAGCAGCTGAGTGTCACCTGGGATGGTAGAGGTGAAAAAAGGGTGGGTGGAAAAGGACTTTGAAATAGATTGGTAGGACCCATAGTGGAGCTACCAGACTTGCAGAAATCAAATGGAGAGTAGCAGAGACATCATTGTGAGACAACTGAGTACTGCTAATTGCAGGTAGCAGGGTGTCCCATGGGAACCCAGCCAGCACAGACCATCTGATATCATCCACAGAGCACCACTTGTAACCTGTAATGAGAAGCTGTGTGGCTGTTTCTATATTTTTGATCTGGTGAGAGTCTTACAAGAAAACTTGCCTATGCATGACTTGTGGATTGTTCAACTTAAGTGGCCTCCTAGTTGTGACCTGATACTTTGTTCAGTCCCATCTGATTGCTTCATGTGGTATCTCTCTTCGGAAGATGTAGTTCAGGATCTTTGAGATCCAGAGGAACACTGGGAGTAAAGAAGGGAATGCCCAGCAGGTGTACTTAGGCAGGCTTTGCCAGTGTTGTAGTACATTCTTCTTACATATATGTTCATATATGCAAAAACATTTTCTGAAAGACTACATGGAAAGAGAACTGAAGTAGAAGAGTTCTACATTTATTTTATGATGGTAAATATTCATTATTTTATGATTTAGTTAAAGTCACAAAAAGCCTTTCCCTCTCTTCTGCACCCTCATTTTATGAAGTTCAGAAGCAGTTACAGCAATGTATATTACCTCTTATCAGATGATTTCAGTGGGTTGAAGCTACTAAACATGCTTCATTAGATTGAGGCCATTGTACATTCTTCACAAAGTTGAAGTGATTATTCATTCTTCAAGATCAGCTACATGGCAAATAGAAGGAACCAGGTTGAGTGCCTTGCTTGTAGGTCCATCTCCTACTAGTTGAATGATCTGGGACCTAACTTTTCTCAACCTCAGTTTCCTTACCTGTTAAAGGGAAAATAACAATAATGCTATTTCTCAGGGTTGCTATGAAAACATTCTGTAAGCCATGAATTGATATTTAAATATTAATTGTTAATAATAACATTAATGCCATAGGGACCATACAAATGAAAATTTTTGCTATTTTTCAGAGCAGTAGTGTTGGAAGTTTTACTGTGGTTCATTATATGACTTCTTAGATGGATTATTTGAGGAAATAAGAAAGCTATCTCCACAAGTGAATTCCTGGTGTGAGTCAAGTTCTAGGATAGCCAGCCTGGGTAAACATCAAATCTCAGGGACCAGAGTTTGGGTGCAGGTTGAAGTTATGGAATCAAGGATTTGGAGACCAATGAAGGAAGAGATCAAAGCAGGTAAGGCAAAGCAGTGGGAAAAGTGTTTCCAAAACTTCCAAAAAGTTTCCACTGCTACTCCCAGTGGCAAAACAAAAAAGCTGCTTATAAAGAGACTGGTTCTCAGCTGGGCTCGGTGGCTCAGCCTGTAATCCCACGCCTTTGGGAGGCTGAGGTGAGTGGATTGCCTGAGCCTGCGGGTTCGAGACCTGCCTGGGCAGTGAGACCTCATCTCTACAATAAATCAAAAAATCAGCCGGGCGTGGTAGCGCGCGCCTATAATTCCTGCTACTCGGAAGGCTGAGGCGGAAGGATCACCGGAGTCCAGCGGGTCGAGGCTGCGGTGGCCCGGGAGCGGCCACTGCACTCCAGTCTGGGCAACAGAGTGAGACTCC
>NW_007113092.1:79458-88266 GCF_000164805.1 Carlito syrichta
AAAAAAAAAAAAAAAAAACATAAAGAGACTGGTTCTCACAACCAGGAGCCAGTGTCTGAGGCATCTGGTTCTTTAGATCTCTAGGTATCTTTAGGAGCGTAGTAGTCTCAAACCAGACACTCATCCTGGATGGGCAGCTTGGCTGAGTGGAGAGTTTGTGGAGACTATTAAGTCCATTATGCAAAAGGTGCTTAAGGAGTGCCCATTAGATCTCAGGCAAGGCTCTATGTTTTCATTGAGGGCTTGGATGTGCAAAGATTAGAGGATGAGCTAGTGGCAAGATTTCAGAACTTCTGCATCTTTTTTCTTTTTAACTTTCAAAAAATTGAGCTAAAATATTAGTATTTGTGGTTCTTAAAAAGAATAAAACCCAGGTTTGAGTAACATTAGCTGGTTTTCATAGTATGAATACTCTCACCATGGGCAATTTCAAACTAATAATGTGACATTACTGAACATAGAGTTGTCAAGAGATGTTAACAATCAGCTGTGGTGAACTATTGCGACTATCGAACTCTAGCTAACTAGATTTCAAAATCAAAAGTACCCAGACTACACATTGTGTTATTCTATTTATATGAAGTTTAAGACATTGTGTTCCCCATAACAGAGGTATATTCCCTTTTTATTGTTGAGTAGTGTTCCTTTGTATGAAAATACCACAACATGTTTATCCAATAACCTGCTCATGAACATTTGACTTGTTTCCAGTTTTCAGCTCTTTTAAATAAAATGACTATGAACATTTTTGCACAGAAATGTCTGTGAACTTTTCAACACAAACCTTTTTGTGGACAGATGTGTAAATACCTAGGAGTGAAATTGCTGGGCCATAATGTAGGTATGTATTTTACTTTACAAGAAACTACACATAACTTTTGAGGCATTCAAGCTGAAAAAAGAAATGTGGAACCAGGGATACCCAGCATCTTCTACATAGAGTCTTGTTTCAATGCTACTGGTATCTGCCCTACCCAAGATTAGGAGAAACCTATGTGCTATGGTCCGAGTGTGTTCCTATGCAATTCACATGTTGAAATCTAATGATGGTATTAAAACGTGGGGCATTTAGAAGGTGATTAGGAAGTGAGGATAGCACCCTAACAATGGGATTAATGACCTTATAAAAGGGACCCAAAAGAGCTGCCTTGCTCTTCCTTCATGGAAAAGGTACTGTCTTTGATGGACAGGCCCTCACCAGACACTGACTCTGTTGGTGACTTGGTCTTAGATGTTCCAGTTTCCAGGACTGTGAGAAATAAATATTTGTTGTTTATAATCCTCCAAGTTATGGCATGTTGTTATAGCATCCTGAATGAACTAAGATACCATGACAGTTTCTTCATTCAAGCGTTAGTTAATTAGTTCATTTCAAAATATCTATTGGACAGCTACAGTTTGCCAGGGAATACAGACTGTTAGCACAACTTATAGTCTAGTGAGTATTGAACTTTCTTTGGCCCTATTTCTACCACATTTTTCCTCTGTAAAAGGGTCAATTATATACCCACTCTCTTAGCTACTGAGTTTTATGGAGAGTGACTTCTGAAGACAAAATCTAGTCAGATTTGAGGATTGTAAGAATGATGAGTTGGACTTCTTTAAGGTCACTTTTGCTTTGTTTTACATCTAACATAGATGTGTGCCTGAAGCTTGGTGGTCTCACAGTCTGGGCAAAGTAAAGATCCCACAAGGTCAAAGTAGCCCAGAACTGTGGGTTCTCTGCCCTAATTTCAGATAGCCTTAAGGGATGGCTTATGGCAGACTTTAAGGTTCTACTCTATTCCCATATAAAAACAAATATTTCTCTGTCATAGTTCTACTTTTGTGCTTTATATCTTACCATGTCACTGAGCCCACCGAAAATTTCAATGCAGAAGACCTTGTTTGCTCATGTGGAATTTGTCAATATGAAGACAATATCCCAACACTCATTGTTTTATTGGAAAGAGAGAGCTTGGTGGGTATTAAATCCTCCCTCTGGACAGAGGAAAATAGTGGTGAGAAAAATATCCTCAAATAATCCTGTTGCTGCTATAAGTGATCATCTTCACTTTGAAGATAAAGAAACAGGCTGAGATTTATCTGTGCTATACAACTAATAGAATTTGAATTCATGTCTGTGTGGTTCCAAAGTTGTATATCTTGGTAGATAAGTTATTGGAGACATAAGAAGACTGAAAGAGGTCTATGTCTCCTGGGAAACTTCATGGCTAAATGTTAAGTGTTTGCCCCTTTGGAGTTCTTATAATATTTGGCTAAAATGACTGGAAGTGGAATCAACCGTCAGAAATTTTGCTTCATTTTAGTAGGTTATTTGCTCAAGGCTAGCCTATTTTTCCCTTCTTTTAGTTCTGTCAGCAAAACAGAGACAAAATCAACTCTCCTGTTTGCCTGATTTATAATGGTGCTGTGAGCAGGCCCTTGTTATAGACTGCCAGTACAGATCCTAACTTGTGGGGATCGCAAGCTATAAATGGGTAATTAGACTTAGTGTCTGAGTTTTCTTCTTGAGGAAGTTCCATGTGGATGCCTGTCTTTGATAGAGGAGAGCCTTGGGTAGAGTGTATGGCATGGAGGAAGGTGTCTTGGTGTGCAAACTCTGCTTTGAGACGTTGCTCGCTGTGCCAGCCTTTCCTGTTAATGTGTTGGATGAAAAACTGTATGGTTTTTAACTTTTTTTTTTAAACAAATCTTTATCTATAATCACAAATCAGCTAGAGGAAAGAAAAAACCCCTAAGAATTGAATTCTAACAGCAGCAGTTATTCTGAAGACAAATGATTGACTGAACTTACCATCTCCCCCAGCAACAACAGTGTGAAGATGAAACCTGGGAGAAGAGCATCAAGTTCAAGGCACATAAAGTAAAGCAGAGAAACCTACTTTTATTTGGTCAGTTGCAATTACTCAGTCCAGGTTGCTATTGTACACAGTTTTTAAAAGTAATATCTATTTTATAAACATATGCAAACAAGGACCAAAACAAGGCTTTGAGCCAGTTTGAACCTAAAATATGAAATACATCATAGATATAGTGCATATCTATGAGAGAATGGCTTTTTCTTGCTCTTTAACCTTTTCTGTGCAGATTCAACTGAACATAAAAACCCCAGACAATGGATTTATCACATTTATTCCTGTTGCACAGAAAGCACCTTTCTTGTTTACTTAGTAGGTCTGCAGCAATTCCAACTTTTCTTTTCTCAGATATTCCTAGGTAATTAGCATATTTTTTCTTAGAGGAGCATATGGCATCTCTACTTGTAAACAAACCCTGCAAACCTCTTTCTATTTTGTTGAGATCTGAACTGAGCTGAAATTTTATCAAGTCATAATCATGGAAGCACATGCAGTTCCTGAGATAATGAAATTCAGCACACAGGCATAACAGGTAAATTGTCAGAAACTGGACTAACTTGGTCTTATATATTGCTACATGATTCAGAGTACATACGATGTAGAGAACTAAAGGATGAAGTGAGGAGGCCCAGCTGCAACAACTTCAGCCTGTAAACAAAGATGAAAGACCAGACAGAAATAGAAAGCTGCTGAGTTTGAACTGCAAATCTGGGTTCAGTGACTCTCCGAGAAAACTGAAGTTATTCTTTATGTAAAACAAATTTTTTGCTGAGATTCTTATTGTCTGAGATAAAGAGACAGGGCTAAAACATGATTTTTAACTTCCTGCTTGTCATAACTTGGTAGAAAAGTGGTGATTATATGTGGTCACATTTTGGAGTCTGTTGTCTGAAATTGCACATGGAAATTTTGTTTGACAAATATTGTATTCAATATGCTCATCATAATTGTAGCACACAAACAACATTTATCTACTTCCTAAATATGTAGGTGTAACTAGTGATTCCAAGTTAAAAACAACCCACAACATTTAAAAAATTCTGGCTTTGAATTAGGGAGGCCAATTGTGCAGAAATCACAGTGAATATTTATAAATTGGTCATAAAAAATAATCCTAGCAGGGTTACTCAAATCCACTATTTTTCATACTTTAATATCTATGAATACATAGGAAGTATAGGTGACTAAGTGGGGAGGTTAGAGTGGGTGCTTGCCTTTTTTGCCAAGGGAATCATTTTAGCACTTTGAAGATGCTTTTACAGTACCTTATTTAAGATACATAAGACATAGAGAAAATGTTGATTATACTATCGAATAGAGGGAGGGGAAGAAATGAAAATGGAGGAGGATCTAGAGATTCTCCTTCATTCCCCCCACAGCCAGCCATCCTTTGATGCTTCTATGCCCTAGACTTTCCTTAACGACTTCATTAGAACCAAAGGAACTTAGAAGATTCACATCAATTTACATCAATCCATCTTAGCTGACTTTAGTGTCTCAGAGGGAAACATTGGTGGGACTCTCTCTGGAATTTCTGAGCTAAGTGGTTTGGCAGTAGCCTCAGAAAAAACAAACAAAAAAATGTTATGAGGTATGTCAGCACCCTGGAATAACCTTAGTCCTCTTAAGCAGGGAATTGAGGATTCAGGATTAGATATGACAAATACCATAGCTGACAGACTGTGAAGAAGGTAAGAGCCAAAAGAGTTGGTCTCTATAGGAGACGCTTTGTTAATTGTTCCCATAATTTCTGGCTCTATGTTGATCCATAAGCAGAATAAGCCCACATGTGTATTACCTGAGTTAAATCTTATATTAGTGGGTCTCAGCCTTGGCTACATATTGGAATCTTCTGGAGAGCCTTAACAAATACTAATGCCTGTTTCCTACTCTTAGAAATAGTGATTTAATTGGTTAGGAATGCAGGGTAGGCTTTGGGATTTTTAAAAGCTCTCCAGGTGATTCTAATGGACAGCCAAGGCTGAGAACCACTGCCTATGACCTACATTGAGTCTATTTAGGTAAAAATGTTGCAATTCACCTCCTCTAAGAAAGTAAAAAAAAACTGATTTTAACTTTGCACTAGTATTCCAAGGATTTCAATGACCTATTAAGGATTAAGAATTGAGTACTGTCCATCTGAGATGTAGTAATATTCCAGAGTCAAGTTTCCTCTGGGACCCACTCTGGGTAGCCTCATTGTGATGACGCTTGCCTGTCCTTCACCTCAAATCCTTGTTGCAGTGCTATGTTCTGTCATGGGAGTCACAAGATGCTTGGTGATTGCATGTCTGCTTGCTTACCCTAAGTAAATAGCAGGCAAAGCAAAGGTCCTTGGAAAGCAAAGGTAGCTATCGGACCTTATTATCTATAAGATAATTTGAAACTTTATTGAATCATTTGTGTGTGTTGTTAATACTTCGCTTTTCTTTTTCCAGAAGAAAATGTCTTGAACAAAATTGGTCAACCAAAGATAGTTGGGTTGTTTTATTCAACAGATATATTGCCTCTTATAATTTAAATAGCATTGAAGTAAAGGCTTTGGAAATCTGGCAAGAAGAAAAATGGCTGAAAACCACTTTTGACTGTCCCTGGATAATGGTGAAAAAAGGGAAAGAAATAAAATGACTTAGATTTTACCATCAGATCCTATAGAATATTGATAGATCTTGTGATAATGTCTAAAGAATTCTAGCATTTTTTTTTTCTTTTTGAGTTAGGGTCTCATTCTGCCACCCAGGGTGGAGTGCAGTGGCATGATCATGGCTCACTATGACCTTGAACTCCGGGACTCACATGATCCTTTCCCTTCAGTGTCCCTAGTAGCCAGAACTACAGGCATGCACCACCATGACACCTAACTTTTTGATTTATTGTAGAGATGAATTGTCACTATGCTGCCTACCCTGGTCTGGAACTCCTGGGTTCAAGCTATTCTCCCGCCTTGGCCTCCCAAAGTGGGATTACAGACGTGAGCCACCACACTCAGCAGATTCTTGCATTTTTATATCATTGGTTCTTATTCCAGACTAGTTTGTATGAACCTAGAATTCCTACATTCCTACTCCCAGTAGAGGATTAGTATTTCTCTTTTATTTCCTTCCTTCCTTCCTTCCTTCCTTCCTTCCTTCCTTCCTTCCTTCCTTCCTTCCTTCCTTCCTTCTTTCCTTCCTTTCTTCCTTCCTTCCTTCCTTCCTTTCCTCTAGAGACAGGCCTACCTCTGTTACCCTGGCTGACACAATCATAGTTCAGTGCAGCCTCAAAGTCCTGGGGTCAAACCATCCTCCCACCTCAGCCTCTTGAGTAGCTAGGACAATAGGTAAGGATCACCACTGCCCGTTTATTTATTTATGTTTAGAGATGGGGCTCTCATTCTGTTGCACAGGCTAGTCTCAAACTACTGGCTTCAAGTGATCCTCAAGTGATTTCCCTACCTCAGCCTTCCAACTAGCTGACACTAAAGGCATGAGCCACTGAAGCTGGCAGGACTAGCCCTTTATAGCCCATGATTATGACTCTTCTAGGATTATTAGCTCTCAAAGTGTGAGGGATAAAACTGAAATAGTAGAATACACTGAGGTGAGGTGAAGATTTTGGGTTGTATCTAAATCTGATCACTTAGGTAGCTGACCATCTCACTGCCTCCAGAGTCAGCCCTGTCTAAGCTTCAGTATCTGTTCTCATGCTAGGGAAGGAAGCTAGCTTGTCAAAGAAAGAAAAACTTTGCAAAGACTACCATGACATATTCTTAGATCAGATTTTACAATATTAGTTACTGAGACCATTAGACTGTTTACAAAATTTTTGTTTCTGTTGTTCTACTTTGCAAAAGAAATTATAAAGGTCTTTGCCAGGAAAGTTAATTTGTCAGAATCAATAATGTAAGTTTATAAAAGAGTTAAGTCTAGAACCCAGTTCTCTAGTACCAAATTCAAGACTTTTTCTTTCTCCAAGGTGGTTGTAATTTCAGAACAAAAGAAAGAGCCTCACTGGTCAGTCTCACAGTTTAAGAAAGCTGATTGGGAACTATGAAAATATTAAAGAAGACATATTTATGAGAAGGGAAAACATCATGCTTACATTGAATTAGTTGTTATTACAAACTATATAATGGTGGGAATATATGTACCAATACAGACTTCCTGGCAATATGCACTTGACAACATGTAACAAAAGCTTTAAAAATGTTTAGTATTTAGCAGAGTAATCCAACTTTGGGGAAATATCCTAAGAAAATAATAAAATATAGCCACAATAGTTTATGTTCAAAAGTGTTCAATCAGCATTTATTTATATTATAAGACATTAGAAACTGCCTAAAAGTTCACAGAAAGGGAAATTGCTTGGTAAAATTCTGCTTCTCTCATATAATATGGTGAAATATCACTCAACCATTAAAAATTGTGGGTTTTTTTTTTTTTTGAGTTGGAGTCTCACTCTGTCGGCCAGGCTGAAGTGCAGTGGCATGCTCCCAGTTACTGCAACCTCGACCTGCTGGGCTCCGGCAATCCTTCTGCCTTAGCCTTCCAAGTAACTGGATCTACAGGCATGCGCTGCCACGCCCGGCTAACTTTTGATTTTATTGTAGAGATGAGGTCTCGTCAAGTTGGCCAGGCGGGTCTCGAACCCGCAGGCTCAGGCAATCCACTCACCTCAGCCTCCCAAAGCACTGGGATTACAGCCTGTCACTGAGCCCAGCTAAAAATTGTGTTCCTAAAGCGTATTTAAAGATATTGAAAGAAGGTCATAATAAATAGCCAGGCTTAAATCAAAACCACAGTGAGATACCACCTAACCCCAGTAAGAATAGCCATCATTAATAAAACAAACAACAACAGATGCTGGTGAGGGTGTGGAGAAAAAGGAATGCTTCTACATTGATGGTGGGAATGCAAACTAGAGCAACCTCTTTGAAAGACAGTGTGGCGATTTCTGAAAGAACTAGAAATTGACCTTCCATAAGACCCAGTAATCCCCCTATTGGGAATATACCCGGAGGAACTCAAATCATACCTGCACACGCATGTTTGTTGCAGCTCTATTCACAATAGCAAGAACATGGAACCAACGATGCTGCCCATTGAAGCTGGATTGGATTTTTAAAATGTGGTACATATACACAATGGAATATTATGCAACCATAAAGAAGGACAAACATATGTACTTCGCAGCAACTTGGATGGATTTAGGGTCGATCATACTCAGTGATCTATCACAGAAACAAAGAACAGAGTACAGTATGTTCTTACTCATAAGTGGACCTTGAACAATTATCATAATACTATAAAAAAGGGATTGGCAGTAATGGGAAACTGCCAAAGGGAGGGGAGTGGGATTGATAGTTGAGGGAAACTGCCAAGGGAGGGAGGGGCACACCTCATCAACAAGGGAACCTGCATAATAAACATTTGTATACCTAACCCTGAATTGTACCCCACATCTTTAAAATAAAAAAAAGAAATAATAATAGTAAATAAATAAATGACCAGGCTTACAAAATATTATGTAAGGTATGATTTCAAGTTAGTAAGAAAACAACGTATTTATATTATACATAGGTAGAGAAAGAAGGCTATAAAGATAGATAGGAAAATGTTAGCTATTGTTATCTGAGTGACATCATTATTTACTTTCTTTATACTTTCTGTATTTTCCAAATTTCTACTATGAGCCCTTAAAACATAAATATTCAAAGCAAACATATAATTGAAAATACATTTGGATAGACCAGCAAAAGGAATTATATCCATGTTTTTCAGATACAAAACGTTTGTCTGAAATGGAACCCAAGAGCTAAACTTTCTGTCCTCCAGGGGAGCTCGAGCAAAGGAACAAAGGGCCTTGTAAAAGGATAGACTTACCCCAAATACTCCAAACCCGACATAACTGAGGCCCTGGAGTCCCAGTGTAGAAAAGTAAATATCTTTTTTTTTTTTTTTTTTTTTTT
>NW_007113092.1:88286-117258 GCF_000164805.1 Carlito syrichta
TGGCCGCTCCCGGCCACCACAGCCTTGACCTGCTGGGCTCCAGTGATCCTTCCGCCTCACCCTTCCAAGTAGCTGGAACTACAAGCGCGTGCTACCACACCCGGCTAATTTTTTTGATTTATTGTAGAGATGAGGTCTCACCAAGTTGCCCAGGTGGGTCTTGAACCCGCAGGCTCAGGCAATCCACTCACTTCGGCCTCCCAAAGCGCGGGATTACAGGCTGAGCCACCGAGCCCATAAAGTAAATATCTTAAAAGCTTATGGGGTGGGGATGTCAGCTCACGACAGAAAGCAAAGTTGGGAAAGCATCAAGTTTAGATGCTAAGTATTATTTCTAAGTTACTAGCCTTGGTGTCTAAAGCTACTTGTTTCTAAAGTTTACAGAGAGCCTTTAAATGTCAGCATCATTTTTAGCCCAGAGCTCTTTTCTTACACAACATCTAAAAATATCTATTAGTTTAAATTGTCAGCATGTAAAACATTTGCTATGACTTTTTTCTCATCGTATCACTCAAATCATGTCAGAGCTAGAAAGAAAAAGAATGCTTGAATAATTTGGCAATCACTAATATTCTTTGCTGAGATTTTCATAAGGGTATTTGGTAGCAATTAATAATGGTAATAATCATAAGAAGCCTAATCTAACAGTTCTCCTTTCTGCATATTTCCACTTAGTTGTCCCATATGCAATTCAGACTCACAATGTCCTAAGCTAAACTCTGTGTATAGTACCAGTATCCATTTAGTTGCCTAAGTCATGAACTTGAATCATTCTCTAATTTGGGGATTTCTGACCTGAATTTCTGTAAAAGCATCTAAGTGCTTTCTCTAAATCTAGGCTTGACCCTCTCTAATCCATCCTTCACTCTATAGATAGAGTGAATGATCTAAAAAAAAAATCAGATTATGTTACTTCTTTGTCTTTATGGCTTTATTTGAGTCCCATTGCCTTCAGCATGGCCTTCAAGGCCCTTATATGATCTCTAGCTTACTTACATCTCCAACCTTAAGATTTGCTAATTCTCCAGAGATGCCATCTTCTCAGTTACCACAGGATTGACTCTACATCTTTCTGGCCTCCATTTGTGTGTTTCCTCCTTTGGCAATCAAGGTTGGTTAAGTGCCCCATTCAAGGAGCTTCTCTGGCACCATGATGTAACACTTTATGCCATAACTGAATTGCTTACTTCAAGTAAGAAGGTACTTACCTGGTTACCTTCTCCCTTAAAACTATCAGTTCCTAGAGGAGAGAGGCTTAGTCCTGTCCACTACTATATCATTCTCAAATCGATCACAGTGTCTGCTACTGTTTTTAATTAAAAACTTAAATCATTAATAACATGGAGGATTGGTACAGAGAGGACTACTTACCCAGCATTCATGCCACATGCATCACCTTCCCCCCCCAAAACCTGCCCTTTTCTTTTTCACAGCAGAACCAGATTGTGTACACATATCTGTCCTCCAAGTGTTTCAAGGGAAGCTGACACCAAGCCTCATCTGTCTATAACAATTATGTTGATCTCCTTCCCTTTGCCAGCAATTGGTCTAAGAATGGCCACATGATTCAGTTCTGGCCAGGGATGTTTTAGGAGTGGTCTGATGGGGACTTTTGTGGAAAGTGTCCTTGCTTCTAAGAAAGAGACACAGGAAGAGATGGTCCATTTTATCCCTCTTGGCATTTTTATGACTAAAATCATTCTCTCCTTGCTCCAATGAAGGGAACTAGCCTGGAATAAAGCCGACACATGAACAATGTCTGAGAAAAGAGGTGGCAAGGTCTTGGACCCCTTTTTGGCATAATTTAGCCATTGGTCGTACTGCTTGGAGTTCACTCAAGCTCCAGACTTCTTTGTAGAATAGTAAATTTCCTAATTTTTTCCAATAAATTTGAGTTGGGGTTCTCTATGAATTGCAGCCAAATACCTATGAAATTATTCTAAGATGTATTAGAAATAGGCCTTGAAGCCAGGCATGTTGGTACATATCTGTAGTCCCACCTACTCAGGAGGCTGAGGCAGGAGGATGACCCAGGAGTTCCAGGCCATGACTGCAGCATTGTATACTCCAGCCTGAGCAACAGAGCTAGACCTTATCCCTAAAATAAATAAATAAAAAGTGGGGGGAAAAAAGAAATAGGCCTTGTTCAACAGAAGATTATTATCCTGGTATTAAAAAGTAGGTAGGCCTTGTTCTAGTAAGAAGTATAACACTAGGCTTAAAATGATCTTTTAGTGAGGAAATTATCTTTCAATAATTGAAATTACTTTTCAACATGGAAATCCTCCAAAGTTAGCTTTATAGTATATGTCAGTTTCTAATAGGGCAAGTTCACATAAATTTTCTTTGAATAATTTTCTTAATCCTCATGTTTATTCTCCTAGATAATAGTCAACTCAGGAATGACAAAATTATTATTGCCTTACGTTGGCATATATCTTATTGATATACTCTTGTTGGCTAGAGTGATGGCTCATACCATACCCAAAGAAAAACATGAAATTTGATTTTTTGGAATTTGAGGCAACATCGAAACCTGAGTCTGCTTTTTAAGTTGCTGAGGTCAGTATCAATAGAGTTGGAAAATCCATAAATTAACTACAAAAATGCGATTAAGTAAACCAGTTTTGACTTTTCTTATGTATGTCTTTTTTAAATTGAGGTATAGGGGTACACAAGTCTATTAGATGCCAACAATTGTAGAAAAGTTGGGAAATATAAACAAATGTAAAAAAAGTTAAAAACCAAAGTAACATAGTTCTATACACAGAAAACCAATTTTAGTACTGTAATGTATTTCCCTTAGATCTTTTAAAAATAAATAAAAATATAAAGATATAAAAATATGTTACTATATACATAGCCTTGAATCATGTATTTTTTTACTTAATATATTTTTATGCAACTATTTTTTTAAACTATGCTTTTAAGTAGTTATATAATACTTCATTCCCTACATAGATGGGTCATCATTTTTAACCACTCTCCTTGGTTGACTAATTTAGGGGTTCCTTAAGATTCTTGCTATAAGGGAAGAGCAAAACAAATATTTTTGGGTGCAAAGCTTGGATTATATTCTTAGGGTAAATTTTAACTTTTGCTGGTCTGTCTTTGTGCCATGTATTCTGTTTTATTGATCTTTCTACCTATTCTTATATTAGTCATTGTCACAGAAAATCAGAAAATTATCTTTCAATAAGGAAATTGTCTTTCAATAATTGAAACTATTTTTCAATAACAAGATCCTCCAAGATTAGCTTTATAATATGTCAGTTTCTAATAAAATATCCTTGAATAATTTTCTTAATCCTCATGTTTATTCTCCTAGATAATTTCTTATTTTATTTTATTTTATTTTATTTTAAAGATATCGGGTACAATTCAGAGTTAGGTACATAAGTGGTCATCGTACAGGTGAAGTTTGGGTTTCCCTTGGTCCTCACTTCATCTGGTTTGGGATCGGGTACCCTTATTAATGTTATGTGTCCCCCAATAATTTCTTTAAAAATTGGCCAAAACTCCAAAAGACTACTTTAACTTTTGATTCAATTATATTAAATATATATGAACTTGGTAATAATTAATATCTCCATAATATTCAATCTTATTATGTTGTTTCCTTGTATATATTTACATTTATTAAGGCTTCTTTGAAAGGCTCTCAAAAATATATGCTGTTTTCTCCTATTCCTTTTAAGCATATTTTCTTCTGCTTTTCTTTAAGTTTTGTTGTTGTTCTTGTGTGGACAGAATTCTCAAAAGTATCTTATTGAAAGCTCTGCCCTTTTAGTGTCAGGATATTTTTCTGAAGATGTTCGCTTTGGCATTTTCTGGTAACAAAATATGACTTCCTTGAAGTATCAGGCAAGAATAGTAGCACGCTCTGAGTCCCAGTTCTGTCACTAATGGTAACAATTTATAAAAAGCAAATCTCTTCTTATCTAATTTTATAAGTCTAAGCATAAATATTTAATATGCCTTGAGCCTATGCCATTTACACATTTCAATCATTGCTTAAAAAAATTAAACCTATACACTAAAAAAGGTACATTTTAAAACAATGATTTTTCTTTTCTTTATCCATAAAGCGATAGAAGACTAATTTGGTATGAGAGACTTGATGGCTCACGTGATTATGAAGAACTAATTAATTCAAAATCTGTTTATCAACAGTAGTCTGTAGCTACAGCATTTTCTCTCAGAGGCATTAACAAAGGCTTATCACCTGCTTTCTTGCTGCAGTTTGTCTCAAAGGCAAATCAATATGAAAAGTATAAATATGCTATTCCCAGAACTAACACTTCCAACAACTTATAAGAACTTTTAGTATCTGATACCAATTAGTTTTCTTAGCTTAAATTAAAACAGTTGTATTGTAGCAATGAAATGTGTCAAAATACTAAGGATTTTTAAGGCATAATAAAGTTTTCCCAAAGAATTTTTTAAAATTTAGGTTATAAATTTTTGTTTATTTATATATATTTATAATTTTTGATTATTATATATATTTAAGGATAAATAACCGTAACAGATGATTGAGGATAGGAAGATATAAAAGAAAGTTATTATATACTTTATAGATTGAACAATATAATGTAGACTGCACATGCCCACATACAGTACATGCATATGGGGATAAAAAAATCTTCACATCTTGGGCAATATCTTCCTTTGTAAAATATCAGCAAACCAGCAGAAATGATTTATCAATTAATGCATGTGTCTGTTTTTTTAAAAGGCTTTCTTGATTAATTAGATTCTCTCAAATGTTATTCCAATTATTACAGTTCTGGAAGTTCATTTGGTAGAATGCCAGATAAAATGAAACAGTGCTTTGTATTAGAGATAAATACTTATTTATCCCTATGGAAAAGAAATGTGGATTTCAGGAATTGAAATGCCTCCTTTCTCCTGTTTTTTATTTTATTTATTTATTTATTTTTTGAGTTGGAGTCTCATGCTGTCGCCCAGACTGGAGTGCAGTGGCACGCTCCCGGTCACTGCATCCTCGACCTGCTGGCCTCGGGCGATTCTTCTGCGTCAGCCTTCCAAGTAGCCAGAATTACAGGAGCGGGCTACCATGCCCAGCTAATTTTTGATTTATTGTAGAGATGAGGTCTCACCAAGTTGCCCAGACGGGTCTCAAATTTGCAGGCTCAGGCAATCCACTTGCCTCGGCCTCCCAAAGTGCTGGAATTACAGGTTGAGCCACCGAGCCTGGCCTCTCCTGTTTTTTAAAAGGTACACCTGTCTTTTGAAAAATGAAGAATGTGTCTTGCAAATTAAGTACACTTTTTCCACTTAATTTATCTGAAGCTCATTTTTATAGCTGATTTTGTAGGATGAAGGAAAGGGTTAACATCTATTTCTAGCCCTCTTGCCTCAGGGTGCCTGAGGATTTGATCCTTGGCCTTAACCTCCTTAGGACACAACTCAAGGAATTGTTAGGAGTTTACCTATGCCAGACCTAAAGTAAAAGTAAATCCTACTGCATACTAAATCTAGCACCTGTATCTCATTGTTGAGATTGTTTATCAAGTAAAGAGTAACCAGTATTGATGAGATGCAGCTGTACCAGAGAATGGGTGGGAATTCTGAACCCCTGAGGGGCTACACAGCTAGCTAGGTATAAAAACTGAAGGTATTATATAGTGCTATGGTTTTAATGTTCCCTCCCCCACACTCATGCTGAAATTTAATTGTCACTGTCTATTAAGAGATAGATCTTTACAAGTTTATTAGGTCATGAGGGCTAATGCCATTATTTGGGGAGTAGGTTAGTTATTACAAGAGTCTAAGGGCAGCCCCTTCGGGTCCCTTCCCACTGTGGGAGCATTTCTGTCCTCTCAATAAAAGCTGCTTTAAAAAAAAAAAAAGAGTCTGGTCCCCTATTTCTCTGTCTTGAATGCTCTCACTCTTTCTCACCATGTGATATTTTATACTGTGTTATAAAGCAGCAAGACAGCCCTCACCAGATGCAGCCCCTCAATCTTGGACTTCCCAGTTTCCAGAAATGTACACCAAACAAACTTCCATTATTTATAAATTTCCCAGTTTGTGGTGTTACAGCAGCAAAAAAACAGAATAAGACATATGACTTCCTTGAATTGGGAGGGTCTGTCTACTCAGCTTCATCTATCGACATGACTATGCATGTCCCAAGTATGTGGGAAGAAGACATTGGGAACTGTGCTTAGGAATTGTGAAACCTCGATTCCACTGTTACTGTACATACAGTGTTGTTACTTGTTTGGATTCTTTCTTACAATAAATTTGGATTTGGATGAAATCTTTTGTGCCTCATGAGTTTGATTATTAATCTGAAACAAAGTTGAACAGAGTGAGTGTTACAAAGGCAAATTTCCACAGTGAGAAATTATCCTCTGAATTCTGCCTTAATCTTTCTACCCTTAATTTCCAAAGTTCAAAGCATCTACAAAGAGAAAAAAAAAAAACCCTACTGAATAAATGGGTAGGTAGAGTCTCATTATGAATTAACATTAATGTCCCTTCCAGCACTAGCTCAGCAACTTTAAACACTACTTTGTTAATGACTCCAATGATTTTTTGAAATGTTAGTATCATCATGAGAGAAAGAAAAAGGTATAAAAAACACAAAGGGTTAAAATTCTATTGCAACACAGCATGCAATTGGCAGCCACTGATTCAGTTTATCCCAATCTCCCAATAAAATATCTATGAAACATTGATAAAAGACAAAAACCTCACATTAACTCATGCTAAAAACTAAAACTGGCAGAAAATCTATTGTTAAAACCTGGAAAAAAAATTTCATTTCTACAAGCCAAATAAAACTGGAATGAGAAAAACAAGTTTTAGCCTAACTAGTATTTACTTCCTAAAATACAACAAGCCAGCTAAGCTGAAAGAAAGTAAAAAGCCATGTATTTCTCTACTGACTCTCACTGAATTGGTCCAGGGTTTGGAACAATTGGGAAAAAATAGATGGCATACGAAGTATTTTCTAAGGTATGCTGTTTTTTTTGTTTTTTTTTTTCTCCCACTTTCTACAACAATTCATCAAAAGCCTGGCAGGAAATGTGATTAGTGGTAGACCATTGCATCTAGGAAGATTTGGTCCCCACAAATAGAGTGCTATAGTTCAGTACAATACTTAAGAGTCAGAAAGATTTGCCACTTACCAGCTAGGTGACTCTTAGCAAGTTATTTAACCTCTTTTTACTCAATTTCCTCATCTGGGGTTGTTGTTAGTATTAAATGAGATATTGAATATAGAGCTCAAAGCACAGTGCCTGGTACAATGCTTTGTTAAATAAATGGTAGATACTATTTTTACTATGACAAAAAGAACAGAAAATGGGAAAGTTCTAATAGTTCTAGCAATATGAATGCATCTTATAGATTGTAGCTTTGTTTTATGCTCTCTGTATGTTCAGTGTGTTAGAGAATCTAGCCATGGAGTGACAATGGGTTCTCCCTTAGTCTTGCACCGTCACACAAGATGAATGTCAGTTAGATATTGAGATGTGGTCAAAAATCCTTCGTGTCAGCCTGATCTCCAGTTGCACAGTCAATGAGAGGTTCATACCAACACTCAAATGGATAGCGTTGTGCAAACCACGATCCCTGTCCTTTGATAAAAGACAAAAATGAATACTACACAAAAAAACCTAACATGGGTTATGGGTCTTTGAAAAAAGTATTGTAGAAAGAAAATGGTTTGGAATTCCAAGTAATATGCAAGAAGACATGGCCTCTATGAAACAACATTCAACTGATTAGTCACCTTAATCACTGAAGAGTTTGGCACCTCATTGACCCTCTTCATCTCTAGCATGCACTTTATCATTACTCTGGGTGCCTTCCACCTCTTCATGTATGACCCATCTGTTGTGGACTGAATTGTGCTCCCCTCTTAATCATATTCATATGAAATCCTAAATTCTGGTGCCTCAGAATGTGACTGTATTTGGAGATATGGTCTTTAAAGAGTTAAAGTTAAATGAGGTAATTTGTATTTGGTCACAAGTCAATATGACCAGTGTCCTTATAAGAGGATACTAGTTCCCAGACACACACACAGAGGAAAGACCACATGAAGGCACAGGGAGAATACGGCCACCTACAAGCCAAGAAGAGAGTCCTCTGAAAAAAAAATCAACCCTGCTAACACTTTGATCTCAGAGACCTAGCCTCTAGAACTGTGAGCAAAAAATTCTGTTGTCTAAATATCCTGTCTGTGGTACTTTGAAAGAGCTAGGAAACTAATACATTACCAAATTGCCTGGCCTCTCAGGTTCTTTATTTTCTCATCTCCAGAGACTTTCACTTTTGTCCCAACTCAGCCCCTCCTCTCAGGGCAGTACCCTGATGTTGTCATAACCAAGAACTGCTAAATTTTGAAATATTACATTCAATTCTGTATGATTTACTCATTTCTGCCCATACTTAGCCTTACAAACTCACATTTGGCTACTTCCTACCCAATCTGCTTTTATCTCACTCATATCCTCAGATAAACCCCACTTCCTATCTTCCAATTTCTTCATCTTCTTCCTTCTCAACAGTGTCTAGACATTATGGTTTACAACTTCATCCTCTGTCTTGTCAATATCTTTGAACTTCTATTTCCTTCCATTACAATAGCCTTGCAAAACCCCAACCCAGCTGTCTGTCTTCCCTAAACTCATATAGTATTTCTGAGCACTACTGAAGGAAACCACATAGCCACATCACATGTACTGAACATAGTAAAGTCACTTAGGCCCCCAAGGCTGTCTCACCGACTCTCTCCTTCTTTACAATTAGTATTTCAAACTTCCTCTATTCCTGTTGTCAAAATGTGGATCTTACCATCTAGCAGATGACTTCACTTCCTATTTTATAGGAAAAATTGAGGTCACCAGAGAGTAGTTTCCCCAAATTCTGTCAAAAAAGCTGTAAATATATCTTCATCCTCACTACTCTTTCTTTGCTACCTCATGTTACAAGTGAAGATGTGCTTTTCTTCTTCCCTAAGTTTAACGCCTTAATAGCACCTTGAATTCCCTTCCTTATACTTCTTCCAGGACTGCATGCTTTTTATCATTCGTTTATTCTCGCTCATATTTAATTCTCACTCTCTCTCTCCCCATATTTGTTCCTTATCACCATTTAAATAGTCTCAGAATATCCCAATAGCAGGCATGTGCTTCATGCTTCAGTGCTCTGGGGCAAAAAAAAAAAAAAAGTTGGGAGTTGGGATGAGACCCAGTGATAGGCAAAGTTTTGAAGAACAAAAAGCAATGACCCACATTGACCCCGCTATTTATATCCATCTGAATTTTCATTTATGAGTGAAATAAGTAAATAGATTTTTTCATGTGTTGGGAGACTCAGAAAATACACAACATAATAAAAAATAATAAATAGTGATGTTGATGATGTAATTAGCAAACACACCATTTACTCTGTGTCAGGTGTTGTCTTAAGCATCTTCCATATTTAACTTATTTACTACTCAACAAAGCTCTAAGGAAGGCACCATTTTTATCCTTTTTGGGCAGATCAGAAAATAAGCCATAAATAAAAACAGCAAAAATAGCAAAAGCAAACATTTGCATTGCACTTACTAGTAAGACTGTTATACATTATTAACTCATTTACTCCTTACATCAACCCTATGAGATAGGTATCATGGTTCTCTATGCTTTCAGAGTGTGACTTCCAAGGTCATCAGCTGGTAAATGGTAGAGCCAGAAGTAAAACCAAAGCAATTTAAACACATCGCTCTACCGCTCCTCTCTTGAAAAATCTGTAATCAAAAAGCAAATAAAAAATAAGACCTATCGGAGGAAGTCATGGAATTAAAGGATCATGACTAATTTCCAACCTACCACTTCCACCTCTTCCCAGCTCTGTGATCTGAAGCAAGTTACTTAACCTTTGTGTATCTCAATTTTCTCATTTAAAATAGGGGGAATAGTAAGATTTATCTCCTTGGTTGTTGTCAGGATAAAATATGAGAATGCATGTAGAATGCTTACATCAATTCTTGAGATTATAAAATGTGCTAAAATACAGTATTACTATGTTGTTTTTCTCACATTTCCTCAACCATAAATAACTGATGAGGAGTAGGTAAAGCGAAAAGAGGGCTGGGAAAATCTCTCCTGAAGGATTGACATCAATGACTTAACTCCTTTTGGAATGTTCCTCAGCAGTGCTGCAATGGATATAGTTCTTAGCTCAGGCAAGGGAAATCTCTGTCCAGGTCTGGCACTTTAGGACCCCTTGTATCACACAAAAAATAAATTCATTAAAGAACACATGTGTACCTCCTTCACTTGGTAACCCGAAATATTCATTCTCACGACTAACACCATTGAGGCCTCAGATAAATCCTTCCCCCAATTTTCTCAGCTTCAGAACAAAAGTCAACTGTTCAAATGACATGAAGGTGTATGAGTTGAATCACTATTGATATTGGCAAGACACACTGCTTAGAATCCAGGGGACAATTTAAGCAGTGGAAACACTTAGGTAAGTGGAAATATATACATTTATCTTGTCAAATTCTTCTTCTTAGTTAGCATGAATGAAATAGATTCTTGTAATGATTAAGTATCCAGGTATTACTGAATGTCTACTTTCTTGCTTCACTTCTTGCTCCAACTTATGGTTCCAGAAGTACTCATAAATTAGGACAGTATTTGAAACCAAAGCAAAAGACTGTAGAAATTCTGTATTATTAAATAATTTAATAACTTAACTCAAACTTGTGTACATGTAAGCCTAAGTTAAAATGTATGAAGCAATAGAATCTATCTATTGCTTTAACAGATGATAAAAATTGTAATATATGTGATAGCTATACATATGAGTACTGACAATTAAGTTCATGAACTCAGCTAGAAAAAGTGCTACACGCCTCGTTGCTGAATGTCACTATGGTCATTAATATCACCATATCACTATAAAGTACTCCTCTTGGGAAGCTATGCACTGATGCCAGTGCCTAGTCCACCCATCAAAGAAATTTTGGAACTCTTTTTCTGGCCGTCAGAACTGTCATTGTATTCCCCTTGATGTCCTGAAAGTAATCAAAATATCTTCCTTTCAATATTTCATTTATCTTTGGGTAAAGAAAAAAGTCATTGGGAGTTGGATTGGGTGATTAGGGAGGGTGTTCCAATACAGTTGTTTGTTTACTGGCTAAAAACTCCTGCACAGGCAGTGCTGTGTGAGCTGGTGCATTGTTGTGATGCAAAAGCTCCTTTGGGACCATTTTTGTACACATCTTTCTCATACCAAGAGTTTTAGTTAAGATTTTTCTGTTTCTCCATTAATGTTTATTTGGCCTGCTGTGCTTCTCACAGTCAGCTGATGATTTTGATACACAATTCAACAAATTTTTGCATTATTTTAATTAGTTCTGCTTGTTATTGGATGTCCTGACCTCTCTTCACCAGTGATGCTTTCTCTCCCCTCAGAAAAACATTTAATCCATATATACACTGCCATTTTTTCCATGGCATTATTTCCATAAACTTGGACTAATATGTCCCTGATGTCACTTCTACTCTTGCCAAGTCTAACAAGAAATTTAATGTTTGTTTGTTGCTCTAATTCAAGCTCTGACATTCTCGTGATGGCACACAAAAAACATGCAACAACAATAACGAATGCCACTCAGCAAGACACTGCCAAATGCTGACATGAACACAGTTGTGAGACACTAATATAACAAGGTTATGAAACCTTACTGAGTTGTTTGTACTGCCAAGATAAGTACATGGCGGCAAGTTTGCAAACTTGTTAAACTTTGTATGGTGAAATTAAAAATATTTTGTAATATTTTCTGTAATAATTTATCAATATATCACTATTAATGTTTGATCAAAATATGTATATCTTATTCATTTGTAAATCTAACTGTTGCACTAGTAATTTGACAGTTACTGTCTGTATTGCCTCAGCAGAGCAAAATTTCTTCAAACTGGAATTAATAAAAGTCTACTTAAAAACAACGATTCAAGAAGTCATTGTTGAGTCCAATTTAGTATTACTGACAATAAAGCACAAATAATGTGAACATCTTGATTATAACAACATTATTAGTGATTCTACTAAAATTAAAACAAGAAAGAAAAATTTTATGGAATAAATATATAATAAATGATGAATTATGTATTTTTTTGTCATCCAAACATCACTGACCTGTGAACAGATGTGGATGATAAAAAATTAAATCCATTTATTTTTAGGTATTTTGCCTAATTTCAATTACTGTATATAAAAATCATAGCTTTTCATATACTTTGAATGCTTAAAAATCATTATAAAGATGCATTTGTTAAAGTATAAGAACAGAACATGTGTTATCTAACTGCTTGTTAGCTTATTTTCTACTTTTAAAATAGTTGGACATATAGTATGTGGTTCCTATTTGTATTGTTGCCCTAGGCCTTGCAAATATAAGGGGTGAGTCTGGGGTCAAGGTCTGGGGTTGTGAGTTCAGGAGTTAAATGTGGATTCTCTTGAGAATGAAAGTGCAACACTGTGCAGTTGTTTCTCTGTATCTGGTTCTCCATGTGCAGATTCAACCAATCACAGATTGAAAATACAACACACAAACAAAAACAAAAACAAAAGTATACAAATAAAAATAATACAAATAAAAAGAAAATACAGTGTAACAACTGTTTACATGGAGTTTACATTGTATTAGTATAATAAGTAATCTAGAGATGATTTAGAGAATACGGGATAGTGTGCATAGGTTGTATGCAAATACAACACAATGTTTCATAAGGGACCTAAGCTTGAGGGATTTTGGTATCCTGGGGGAGGAGGGCAGTGAGTGAGGGAGCTGTCCTGGAACAAATCCCCTGTGGATATCGAGGGAGGATTATATAAAAATAACTTTACTCATTCAATGCATTTGCTAATTCATTCAACAAATATTAGACACTATGATAAAGATACAAAGATAATCACTGACTAGTAGGAAAACAGACACCTGGCAGTGCACAGGTGTCACTTTTTCCGGGAAGTTTTTTCTGACTATAGACTAATCCTTTTCTGGGCCTTTTCTTTCCACTGTCTCTATTTTCATGGAGCAGAGTGGAACAGTGAGCAAACTCCCTGGACTTAGACAGAAAATCTGATTTTGGATATTGACATCGTCACTTACTGCCTATAAGATCTTGGGTTAATCACTCAGACTCACGGAGTTTCAATTTCCACACCAATAATATGGAGTTAAGAGAACTTGTACCAGAAAATGTACATTATTTTTATGTGAACATATACATACAAAGAAGAGACACATGCAAGATAAATAAAGAGTCTGGGAAAGGTCATATTGAAGAAAGTATTCTTCAAATTGGAAAGTACTATACTTTATATACGAAGGTGGGATGGTGACATTCTTAGAATCAAGTTCTATTTTCTCCTGACTTTAACAACTTGCTCTGGGGCTGTGTGACCTCCTTCATAGGATCAGTGTGGCAAACTGAGGAGTTTGGACCAGCATTCTCTCATAAATAGACAATTTTCTGCATAGCACTCAAATTTTTTAAATTTTGTGATAAATTGTTTAGATATCTAGTTTTCAGGGTTCCCCCCCATAATGATAGTTTCTCATCAAACAATGGGAGGGAGGGAGAAAGACAGAAAAAGAAAATGAGAAGTTGTGTCTCATTTCCTCAGTCTCCACATTGTGCGATTTTACCACCTTCCTGAGATATAGTCAAAATTTGTGTTTGGGAAAAGACGTTAATGAGCAAGTAAAAAACAGAATAAAACAGAATTCTTTTATTTTTTAGAAAGAATAAAAAAGGTTAAATTTACAGTTGTGGTAACCTAGCAGGCATTACTAGCTTTGTAAACCTGAATGCGATACTGAGCCCTTTGTGTATGTTTACTATGTCTCCCACATGTATCAGTAAGGAGAGGCTGGGTTGTATCATGGTAATAAATAACCCCCAAATGTTAGTGGCTTAAAACAACAAAAGTTTATTTCTTGCTCACATCCATTTCTTTCTTTTTCTGGGACCCAGTCAACAGAGCATCTGCTAAGGACACTTTCTGGTCTCCAAGTCGGAGAGAAAGGGAGCTCTGTAGAGTCTCACATCAGCCTAGAGCATGTAAATGCTCTAGCCCAAAAGTGTCATACATCACCTTTTCTCACAACACATTGGCTGGGACATTCACATGGCCCCGTCTCATAAAGGAGCCAGGAAATAGAATTCTATCATTGGTCAGAAAGGGCAGAGCCAGAAGTACTTGGTGAGCTTTACTAATGATGAGCATATTGTTGTGATTTGCATCAAGCAGTAATGTGAGTCCTTAAAGTCAATCCAGCATTGACCAAGAAGGCAAGGGGACTGACTTGGTGTGATTGTTGGTCATAGTCTGCCTCTCTCATTTATTCTCCTCAATCTACCCTATAAAGTCTGCTATTCTTTCATCAGAATTTACACCTTATACTAATTCTAGTCATAATTTTGTGTTCTTTTTTAAAAATGCAAATAAACATTAAGTATAGCATAATTTAGTGTGACCATCTGATGGTTTTGGGGAGCTGATTGATGCGGGGCTCTGCATAGCAAAAGGACCGGAAATTCTGAAGACTAGAAACTCCTCTTAGGAAGGAGAGAACGAATGTCTAAAGGTAAGCCACCTGCTTCAGTGCATCTCCGGACTAGGTCTTGATCACTGGTGTCGAGATGTATAGGATTGTGTACCATGAATTGTTCTGCAGTTGCAAGGCCTGGGGCAGTCGCATCATATATTCTCGTCCACTTTAGGAAACTAGCCTTAGGAGTCCCATGTTTGGGATGCTTCCAGCACAAAACGACAAGGTACTTGCTGAACTGTAGATTCCTTGGTGCCCAATACAAGTAGAACTTATCTTCTAATAGGTGTATAGGAATGAAAACATCAGTTCTCTTAAACATTTAAGAGTGTTTCCCATTATCTTTGGAAACATTTTAGAAAAAATATATTCTAAATTTTCTCATTATGCAATAAAATCACTCCTGGTCTGGTATGTTGGTTAAAAGTCAAAACAGCTTGTATTTGAATACAGCTATACACATTCAACATTCAAAAGCTGTTTTCATCATGACAATTAGACATTAAATTGTGATTTATATTGTTAAATACTGATTTAGAGTTAACTAAGCAACAGTCCAGAAATTTAGAAGTACTTTTAGAGTGCTATGATATTAAAGTATGCCCATAATGTACTACATTTTATTCTTTCCTGTCAAATCTAATGCATTATTTTAATTTGTATCTTAAAATATTTTGAATAGATAGTAAGTATATATATAAGTTGCATATTGTATCTAAAGTTACAAAAGGATTTTTAAGTGAAAAATAAGTATTTCTCCTATCCCTATTCCTTAATCCTTGAATTTCCTCCTTCAGATATAGCCATGATTATCAATGTACTATGTTTCCTTCCAAAGATAGTGCACATTGCTAATTTCAAATGTGTGTATGTGTGTGTAGGGTGCTATTTGTTTGTTTTTTGTATTTTTCATTTAACTATATATCTTGGATATTGTTTTATATTACTATATCTACAGAGCTGCTTTTTTTTCAATTAACTGTATAGTGTTCCATTGTATGAATGTATCAATTTATTTACCTGGTTCCCTATCAGTGGCTTCTGTATTTATGTTTTTAAAAACCTTTTGCTATACAGACAATTCTGGAAATTGTATTCTTATATTTAATTTTTTCTGTATATGTGTGATTTTACTAGTGAACATAATTCTAGAAGTAGAGTAGCTAGACCCAAAGGCAGATTTTTCTTAATAGAAATGTCATTAGCATGAATTAAATGTTAAACTGAGTGACAGCATAAAATTGAAGATTTTTTTTTTTTTTTTTTTTTTTAACCAAGGTGAAATATTTCTTCACTCAATTATTCACATCTGGGCTAACATAGTCAAATGAGACATGGTTTCTGACTTCAAGGGACTGAAATACTATAGATAAAAATGGTAGCTGTTTAGAAAGTATGTAACTTGAAGCCTAGTTTAACATCATTCTAATAAGATTTGTTTATCAACCATAAAATTGAATCTAAAAGAGATATTCAAATGCTTCTATGTATGTATCTGGGCTCTGAAAATTCCTTAACTATAGAAAGTCATTATATTCCTCCTTCAAAAGTAAATCCATTTTCAAGTAAAGTTCTGATAAAAATATCACCAGAAGTAATCATATCAAACCTGTCTTGGAATTTTGTAAACAGTTGATAAAGTCAGACCAGTGATGTACTTTGTTAAAGGGCTCACTGAAAAGCTAACTTGTAATTAGTCATTACTTAAATGCATATATGTAAGTAAACTCACAGAGAACTTTTTTAAACTAAAAAATTCCCTGCTCTAAGCTTCCAAGAAGATACTTGGACTCTTTAGAAAACCTTGCATGATTAGGGATGATTAAACATGCTAAGCATTAACTTCATGGGGAAAAAAAAAATCATTTCCTTCTTGAGAAGAAAGGGTGTGGTTTCCTAGAGCAGCACAGGAAGGGTTAAGCTATCACTCCTTTCTGATAAATTCCTATCTCTTGTGTAAGATTGCTAAATGTCAAAAAGTGTTTATTTTTTTGCTAACAGTATAAAACTGAACATACTGTGAGACATAAGGTAGCAGGTGTCTTGGCTCTAAACTATCAAGTCTGTGGGCATTCTGTTATAACAGGTGCTCCAAAAAATTTGAACAGATTTTAACAAGAGCTGTATGGGCTTTTTAATTAGCCTGGTTATTCAGCATGTGTAAAACGCATTAGGTATATGCTTAAAACATCGTAGGGTCTAAAAAACAAATGCTTCACATAGTCACTGTCTCTTTCTGGCTTCTCTTTGCTTTCTGCTATTACATTTGACGTATGTGTTTCTTTTATCACAGAATTTCCCCAACCTAGACAAGAGCACAAAGACCAACCATCCATAATAGTAATAGAGTAGAGATCCAGAAAACTGTTCTAGTGTTACACAGACACTATGTGCACTTTTAATAGAACTCAAGTTTTGTATGTATTAGGAGGCAACCTAACCCTCCCTGGAGTAGCCTCTTTTGAATAAATTCATATGTCTTATAAATTGACTATTACTGGAAGAAGTTTTCATCAATCTCTATAATATAAGAAGGTGAGGTTTTCCTTGGGATTCATGTTTAGGATTTTATGGATAAATAATGATAAAACTAAACAGAATTTTACATATATTTTAATTATTCTTCTAAGTCATTATGCTTACCTACATGTTAATTTAGGACTACATTTTTTCTGTGCTTGATGTTACATTTAATCTTTGTGATCCAACTTTGCAGCCTTTATGCATTGAGTCAACAAATATTTGCTGAAAACCTATTATGTTGAGTGTGTGTGTGTGTGTGTGTGTGTGTGTGTATAGAGAAATAAAACAGAATTCCTATCCTTAAGTACTTAAAATCTATATAATTATAGTATAATATGTTTGACACACTAATGGTGTAAACAGAGTACTATGGGAGTTGAAAGAATAGGGAGATTTGCATTTGGTAAAACTGAGTAAAGTTTCATTGAAGCAGGTGACATTTGATTTTGGTCGTGAAAGTTGAATAGAATTTTGAAGTCATGATGGAAGTTGACATTTGGGACTATATTATAGGCACAAATGAAAGTACATTACAGGTGGTTGAGTTATTGACTATAATTATTTCATGCCTTGTGATCAGTGTTTTACTTTTTAGATATCCAGATGTAAGGTATAGATTTGTTTTAAATTAAGCAAGTGAAAAGGTATCAGTCACTGATTGCTTACAGAGTACCAGGTTCAGTGCCCAGAGTTTACCCACTTTGCCTCAGTTGATGTTTATGACAACCCTGTGAAAGGTGTCATTGTTACACCCTGTTTCATCCATGAGGATACTTGAAGAGCTTATAAAAGGTCATGAGACAAGCAAGTGGTAGAGTCAAAATTTGAACTTAAACCCATTACTTCAGTACAACCCTTGGTTTTCTATAACGTGGCATCATCCGCTTGATTTTAAAACACTGCAGAATCTTATGGATCCTTCTTGTGAATATAATCCACATAGTCTTAATGGGGGCAAACAAACATGTTGTTTATGTGTAAAGCTGAGATAGACATAGATTGCATTCCTAGACATGTAGTTTATCTGTGACATTATATTTTATGATGGAGGGTGATATGAGACAAAGAGTCTAAAAGGTTCCTTAGGGGGAAGATTATGGAAAAGATGGGGAAACACTGAGCTAACTCAAGCTCCTCCACTTTTTAGGAAACAGATGAGAAAAATGAGAGAGTGAAATGATTGTTCCAGTCCCACAGCTAGTCCATGGTGCATAGGTGATGTGAGTTATTTTTAAAAATCCATTTTTTTTGTCAAGCAAAAAACATCTTGTTTATTTGATTACACAAAAGTAAAGTTGCATAGGAATAATTTTAAAGTCCAGAGAGACACTAACTTTGTTTTAAGGCTGCAGTAGCTGACACAGTATCTCCTTGCTATCCTTTCCCAGCCTTCTTTGTGGACTATGGCGATACATTCAGAAGCCTGTTAGTGAACACAGGAGTTTTTGAACATTTTTCAATTGGTTCTTCACCTGCTCATTGATTGTCACACCTGCGGCCTGCAATATTCAAGATTTAAAAGTGAAAGCCAAAAGAGGGGGGGAAAAAAAAAACCAACCAAACAAAAACCGACTTTTGCCTGAAGGTTGAGGGGAACATCCTCACTTCCCTGCCCATCTGCTGAATTGATGGGTCTCACATGACCTCTGCCATGCCCATCAAAATAAAAATTCCACTGTTTTTAGAAATAAAAGACACCCGAACTATTGATCACTTTGCCAAACTCAGCAAGCTCACGATGGATACCCTCCCCTTTAATGTGATTTCCTTCTGGGTTTGTAGGTGGGCTTATTTATGCTCATTTCACCCTTAAGCTACAAATAACTAAATTTCAACTTCTTGGAGGTCAACAACAAAGAGTGAAATGGCCCTGGGGTTATGTCTTGACCTGGTGTGTGTCATTCTAGTGGCTGTGTTTTTTGGGTGCTCCTGAGCTGTCTACCTGGGTGCTCCTAGAGCAGCACCCAACACAGAGTAGGTGCTCAAAATTATGAACTAATGCATGAATGGTGGCAGTTGCAGAAAGAAAAGGGCTCAGGATTGAGAACTGTTTGTCTTTTAAATTTTTTAAGTTACTAGTTAAGCTCATTTCACATGAAAACAAGCAATACGAACTCATTTGCCGGCTGTCGGACATCTGCTCTCATGCTAAAAGTGTCCTGAGGTCTTGAAGAAAAGTTGGGCACAAAGCAGAGCTTTTATCTTGGGGTCAGGTGCTCTACTGGGTCTCTGATTCTGTTCCTGTTAGTGTGTTAAGAAGCGGCACCCTTAGCTTGTTTGGGGCCAGACAAGTGTTTTACCATTAAGGCATAAGTATTACGAAGCTATTAAACGGTTTTACTTACACTCTTCCTACACATCAGCACAAAATTCATTACATTTGTTGAAGATAGAAGAGGGAATTTGGGTTTTCTTTTTTTTTTTTTTGAGTTGGAGTCTCACTCTGTCGCCCAGACTGGAGTGCAGTGGCCGCTCCCGGCCACCGCAGCCTCGACCTGCTGGGCTCCGGCGATCCTTCAGCCTCAGCCTTCCGAGTGGCCGGAATTACAGGCGCGTGCTACCACGCCCGGCTAATTTTTTGATTTATTGTAAAGATGAGGTCTCGCCTGCCCAGGTGGGTCACGAACCCGCAGGCTCAGGCAATCCACTCACCTCAGCCTCCCAAAGGCGCGGAATTACAGGCTGAGCCACCGAGCTCGGTGGCAATTTTTTTTAACCTAATGGTATAAATGACTCTATGATGTTTAATTTTTCATATGTGATCCTTCCGTATTCCCCCCACCCTCCACCCTCCAGTACTAACACAGTGAAATGTTTGCTTTCCACAATCTGCCTGGTCCCACTATTTCTACTGACCAATGTTATTGCTTTCTTTGGTATTTCCTAAGGTTTCTTTATGTTAATAAAGCAAATATAAAGATATATTATTCTCTCTCTTACTGTAACTATAAAGTAGCTTATAATGCATACTGTTCCATGTCTTATTTTTCCCCCCAATAATTTATCTTGCAGATGCTTTGTATTGGTGCATGGAGAGCTTCCTACATGTTTTTCTTCCCTTAACAGCTGAATAATATTCCATTCTCTGGACGTATTTTGTAAAGCTCTAATCCTACTGACTTTGACTTTTAGGTTGTTGGCAATTTTGTGCTCCTACAGGTAATTCTGCAATTAACAACATTTTGCATATATCATATACGTATATAAACATACTTGTAGGATGTATCCCCTGACATGGAATTTGCTGGAGCTTGGAGTATACGTATGAAGGGGAGCCCAAAAACCCTGGATTTTATTTATTTAAAAAACTGTGTATGTTTTCTTACATGTTTTAATTTCACTCAACTTCAAAATACTCTCTGTTTGATGCAATACACCTATGGGGACCCTTTTTCCACTTCTCAAAACAGTTTTTGAACTTGTCAATTTTGATGCCTTTTAGTGCTTCTGCCGTGTTTTGTTTCATCTCTTTCACATCAGCAAAACGCTTCCCTTTGAGGACTTCTTTCATCCACAGAAACAACAAAAAAAAGTTGCTTGGGGGTGAGATCAAGTGAATAGGGAGGGTGGGGCACGGGGTCATGTCGTTTCAAGTCAAAAACTGCTGAACGCTCAGTGTGGTGCGGGCAGGTGTACTTGTAAATTACCCGTCATGAAACAGGCAAATGCGTTGAAAGAACCCCAAAAAACATTCACTGAAGCTGAACATAGCCTCTAACAACAAGACTAGCTGGAAAATTGATGCTGATGGATTCTTACAACACTTACCTAGTGGGAGAAACCTGTACTACAAGGAGCCCGCGCTCCAAAAAATAATTCTGGGTTGTGTGTGTGTGTGTGTGTGTGTGTGTGTGTGTGTGTGTGTGTGAGATGTGGTTAGTTTTGTTAAACTGCTTTTTCTAGGAATCCACCAATTTATTCTTATAGCAGAAATTTTATGAATGCTTGTTTCTTCATAACCTTGTCAAGAGTATGTTTTACTATTTGTCATTCTGAGAGGTGAAAATAATGTCTCAATGAAGGTTTAATTTTCAGAACTCTAATTGTGAGCTATGAAAGCATCTCTCGTGTGCTTAAAACCATTTTGAAAAAATGTGTGAACTCTCTAATCACATCCTTTGCAATACTGAATTGCTGATCTCTTTTCTTATTGATTTCTAGTGCTCTTTATTATTAAAAGTCTTTGAGATGAGGCTACAGATGTTTATTCCCATTTGACACCAACTATTTTAAATATTAAATAATTAAGCATACATTTTAAAAAATTGCTAGCATTATGAATTAGCATTGCTGAAAAAGATTACTCCACATAATTAATCACACACTAATTTCTCATATGTATATGAAAAATAGGATACTTACAAAAATAATTATACATGAGAAGAATTACAGTACCCATTTAGTGTTACTCTATTTGCTTTGCCTCAGGTTAGTAAGCCTGCTCAGAGTACCAACTGCTTGTGCTGGGGTAGGGATAGGCTTATGACTTATTTGCCTAATACTCATTAATAAATAAATGATAATCCTAGAAAGTCTAACTTTCTAAGCCTACTTTTTATAACCAACTGCCAATTAACCAAGAAACTTGAGAAAGTTATGTTGAGAGCTTAGCAAAGTAGCATTTAGGTCTCAAAACACATTTATTATGTTTAAAACTCCTTACTTTATTTACTAGAATGGAAAAAATTTCTATTCTTGGCTAGTATTCAAGGGCTCGGCTAAGAAATTTCCCTGCCTGGCTTATCTTTATATATTACATAATGGCAGGCAATTGTCATTTTATAGGTAAAACATGATTGACTATTGGCACTTTCAACCTATATCTGAAAGTCTGATGTAGTTAGAGATGGTTCAGCTCACAGGAAAAAGTTGAACTCATTCAACACTGGGCAAACTGGGGCTCCTAGCATCCCTACACGTCTAGTGTCAGGAATTGGGTATCTTAAAAGCTCTCCTTCTGGAAGATAGGACTGCAGGATTCATTAGTCACCACAAGAGGGAGCATTTCTCTTGGAAATGTAAAGGTTCTGAAGGTTTTCAAATAACAGCACAGGCGGTCTGGGAGTGTGCCACTAGGCCAGCGATAAACACTCAGTGCGGTAAGAAGTGGGGGCAGTGATTGCGTATTAGGCCATTGTCTGTCTCAGAGGGAAAGCCAGCAGTTTTCTATCTGTCAACCTAAAGGTAGGAATGCTGAGAACGGGCAAGCAAAAATGAAGGGAGATCACAGCAATAGCTTCATTGCTGTTTGGTGGTCAATTGTGGATTTGGTAGGCAGAATCGAAACACTAAAAACGAAGACGAGAAAGGATGAAGGTGTGTCTCTCACACATTTGAAAATATCAGCTTCTGGGAAAAATTCAGGATGACAAAGAACTCTGAGGCATTTGTCCGTTGAACAATATGTTCTTGTCAGAAATTCTGGCAGTCTTGCTATAAATGCGGGACACTCTAGCAATAGGCTCTGTGCACAGATGTTACACAGGCTTCTACATTAGGCAGATAATGTAGAAAATATTTTCCTTTGTATTGGCACAGCTGTTAGCATCTTTAACTCAAAGACTGCAGCTCTTGGCTAACAGGAGTCCTGTCCTTTGTTCAGCTCCAGAGGTTTGCTCTAAATGAGATCAGGACCAGGCTGCTTTTTAACTTGTGCAATGTCTCATGGCAAGTGCTGCAGGACAGGGGGAGTCCAGACTTGCAGGTCTGACTTTTACAATTTTCAATTGACAAAGAAACTTTGCAATAGCCAAGCCCCTAAATGAGAACATTAAGTGGCCTAAATAAATTGTTCAACCAGAGGCATTGTTATTAGAAAATTAAGAAACAGGAAAAAGAGAGTTAATATGACAAATTATGATATGTGAGGGGAATCCCCCAAAACAGGGGGAAGGACCCTTTGTTGTGCAGGTTTCCCCTCTAGATAAGTGTTCTAGGAACCCATTAGCATAATGTACCAGCCAATGTTGTTGTCAGAGGCTGTGTTCGGTCAGTGAAATTTTTTTTGGAGATTCTTTCAACAGATTTGCCCATTTCATGATGGGGGATTTACAAGCGTACCTGCCTACATTTCACTGGGTGTTCAGCAGTTTTTGACCAAAAAGGGCATGACCCTTGTGCCCTGTCTTCCCTATTCACCGTGTAAAAAGTCCTCAAATGGAAATATTTTGATGATGTGGAAGACGTGAAACAAAAAACAGCAGAAGCACTAAAAGGCAGCAAAATTGACAAGTTCAAAAACTGTTTTGAGCGGCAGAAAAAGGGTCTCGACAGGTGTATTGCATTAAAGAGTACTTTGAAGGTAACTGAAGTTTAAACATGTAAGAATAAATACACAATTTTTTACAAATAAATTCAGGTTTTTGGGGGGTCTCCTCATATTCTTCAGTCCACTGAGTTTAGCAGTCCTGGCCATCTTTCATTGTCCAGCATCTGAGGTCAATTAGAATTCAGGAGATCTTGGATTCAGTTAGCGAATTGCTATAATTTGATAGAGGGATAATAAACAAGTAATTACTCCCCCCTCCCAAATACCCCCAAATATCCAAGCTAAGTAGGGTGCTTTTCTATGGTGGTTTGTTGGAATTCTCTCTGTTCCACCTCCAAAATAAACCATATTATTTTCATTTGTTATTCTGAGAAAGAAACATGGATGCTATGTTTAAAAAGTGGGAACTTTAGCTTGTTATCGTGGATAGCCATGAAAATGACCGTTTTATCTATTGCAGCAAGTATAAGTACAAGCTACCTGTTTCACGGTAAAAGGAAGCAATTTACCAACAATGCTCGTGCTAGATTAATATTCTCAGTGCATCACAAGTGAATTATCACATCTATAATTTTCAAGAAGGAAAGAAAATGGCAAAACAAAACAAACAAACAAAAAAACACCAAAAAACAACCAAAGTCAAGAAATGTAAGAAGGGAGATATTGGGCCAAACTTTGATAAAAGGAACATAATTCTCTTTACAGACAATCAGCTAGATAGATTGCCTGGTGTCTTTTCTAAAACAAAAAGATTTTGTAGGTGAGTTGTGAATAAGGAATTGTCAATTGACCTTGGGGCTGTTTTGAATTCTTATGGCTCAGTGGTGAGTAATAGTCAAACAGTGGGTCTTACATGTTTTGTGTATGCGTTCTACAAAACCACATGTGGAGAGAAATATTTTAATATATTGATTTGTCAAAATAAGTACTCAGTAACTATGTTATTAACACAATGAATTAGGATGGGCACAGTGGCTCATGCCTGCAATCCCAGCAGTTTGGGAGGACGAGGTGGGAGGATTGCTTGTGCCTAGGTGCTCAAGACTAGCCAAGGTAACATAGCGAGACCTTATCTCTAGAAAAAAAAAAAATTAGCCAGGCATGGTAGCACATATCTGTAGTCCTAGCTACTCAGAAAGTTGAGGTGCAAGGATTGCCTGAGCCTAGTTTGAGGCTGTAGTGAGCTGTACCACTGTATTCCTGCATGGATGACAGGGTGAGACCCTGACACACAAATAAATGAAAAATTAAAACAACGAACTAAAGGGGATCATTTCTATGGAACTCTACTACATATAGTGTGTGCACCACAGATAACATGCAATAAATAGGGATTGAGATATAGATGGAAAGCGATGGTTTCTGTTAGGAAAAAGTGGATGGGAAGCAGCTAATGTCTTCTTCCAGCTCCAAGTCCTTGAAATATAAACTGCGACTTCCCCTTCCCTACAGGTTCCACTTTAGTTCCTAGACCAAAATAAGGGGAAAGAGATAAGCATTGGAAGAAGTGGAAGGAGAATATATTGGGCTACAGAGATGGTAGAATGACAGAGAGACACTCTTGGAAAAGTCCAGAGGCTTTCATTTTAATCCTTTCCTGGAGATGACTCTGATCACATCTGTTCATGATGCTGTTCTATTGGCAAAGTTGAAAAGCCAGGGCTTTGGAATAAAGGCCCACCTGGGGCCAAAGTTTGTGCACAGTTTGACTCAACAGGTGTTTTCCGTTATTGTAATCCAGGCCTCAACTGCACTCAGGACTAGCAAGCCCCTCTGCAAGCAGTCACCACTGAGAGGGAATCAGAACATCTGGGCTGCTGTTTATTTTTCTTATCTTACTCTTATATTTCAAAGTGACTCTTTCTTCCTGTTACCTTAAAATGGAAAGATGTTTTGGTTCGGGGCATGTCTCTGTAGCTATTTGTATTTCACAGGAATATGGCCTTTCTTAAAAGGAACTCAAGAGGTTCAGCTATTCTCAGGCTTTGTTCATGAGATTGGTGAACCATCTTTGACGGTACATGCATTTTCTGAAAGAACTTCGAGGAGAGGGGGAACGGGTATGTTCTACTTGACCATGTCACTCATTGTTGGATCACCATAAGACTCAAATTCTTATTTGACTTCTTACTTAAGTCTCTAGACAAAAGTAAGGAAGGGGATGAGGCTTAGAGTATTTAGTGTCTTGTTCATTTTTTTATTTTGTATGGAAGGTAATGATTTCCTCTTGGATGATTATGAAGAATACTGAGTAGAAATGGAATACAGCACCTAGGTGATTGTAAATATATCTTTTTAATCTCTAAGTGAATTCAAAGGCCTAATGAAACTTATAAGAACAGTGGGCTTCATCCTCAAGGATCGGGACCCTCTGGATCCATACCACTGATATTGTGTTTGTTTGTGAAGACCAGATCCAAGATCCTAAAATCAGACCCACCATTGTGTATCGTGGCCACAAATACATGTTGATGGCTGAGTTAGAGAGGACTTGCACATTCAAGAGGGCTCTGTATCTTTTCCAAATATTTCCCACATTTATCCTGATAATTGCTTTGCATCAATGAGCCAGTTTTTAAATATTCTTCCAACCTTTATTCTCTAAATGTTTCAAGATACTAGCCAGATGCTAGTTCCTGCCTCAGGAAGAGGAGAGCCTGGGGAAAATTTGAATTCTCATAAATTTTCTAAGAATGATGAGGACATGTTTCCATAAATATAGTTTTTCTTTGGAGGTTTCATTCAGGCTAGACAATTGTTCATCCAACTGAGTAGAATCAGATATTCATAGAGACATAAGAATGCTTTCTAACTTCACAGGGATTAGACTTGGAATACAAAGACTGTAGTTTCTCTACTATCTGGAGTTCCAAAAGGAAACTGAGGCACTGTAGGAATATTGAGGCTCTGAGGTTAGGAGTCTAGAGTTACAAGCTTCCGGGTCAATTTCTCTGATAAAAAACTAGGACATGAAGGGGACTGTCTCTGCCAGGAACTCCCCCTCCTTGGTGTGGGCCAGTGTCTGATTTCTGGCCTGTCTACTCCGGTGTCAGGCCATTCTAACTTGGCTTAGGCAACTCCTTGTTCTAAGCTGTGTCCAACCTTCTCTGACCTATTACAAACCTCTATTCCATCCATCACCAGCATTGACTATGTCTATCCGTATTGCCTGCCTTGAACAAGGCTAGCAGTTTCCTTCCCTAAAATACCCTTCTGTTATTTTTTGCTATAGTACAGACAACACATTGTTCAATGTTTGGAAAGATTATATTTGAAAATCAAGACCTAAAATCCTATGGACTAGGTGGTGCTCCTTGTTCTAAATGAGAACATTAAGCTTAGCTGATCAGCTGCGAATGCAAGGCTTGCAGCAGTAGCCTGACACTGGAGGTTGGAAGGATAGGTGCAGCCAGGGTGGCTCTCAGTTCAATACCAGCTGGAGCCTGCTGGAGCCAGTGTTATAACAGTCTTGGGGAGAATTCCTTGGAATTAGGATTTTATCTGGAACCTGAGGCAGCAGCTACTCCTTTATTTCTGATCACCCAGGTCTTCTCTGATTTCTCCTGAAGACCTAAAAGAGCCACCAGGATAAGTGTGGTTTTCTGGGAAAAGGAATCTTAGAGATAAGCAATCTTTGTTTCTATGTCTAAATTAGAGTCAAGTCAGCTCTTGGCGTGTTGAGCATCTGAGGAGTCTGATTCCTCTCAGGAGAATGTACCCCCTGATCCCTTCCTGAAGGAACAGCTAGCATTTATTAAGTTAACTATGATCCAGATACTCTTAGGATTTTCTATAGGCTACCTCATGGTATTGAATTCGATAACATTCTGAGAGTATGTATTATTGTTGCTATCTTACTGATATGGGAATTGAGGTTTATTGAGGTAAAGTAAGTAACTCATCCAAGGTCACGTAATCAAAAAGCATCTTGGTGTGAAACTGAGTTTACTGGACCTTAAAGCCTGCAACTACTCTATTGAACAGGAAGAGAAATCCCTGCAATGGGATCATAATTAGGTATGATTATTTACATCATAAAGGATTTTTTCCATGTACACACACCATTAAACATGCAGAATCTCCCTAAATAGTAAAATGTATTAGTGACTTTCAAACATTCGATTCTGGATAGATCAAGGTATACTACTTTACAGCAAAATGCTTTACCATATAATGCAGCATACAACTTTCAACTTCTACATGTCTGTTTTCTTGGCAATGTTCAAGAATTTGTTTTTCTTCACTTAATTACTTCCTGTCCTTTTATTTGGGTTGATTTATCCTTCATTTCCTCACACTGTCATCTTAATTAAGCTTTTCAAATGCGATAATGCCTTTTCATATATTCTCAAGAAAATGATGTTTTTACTACTAGGCTATTGCATTCTAGAAACAGAAAGATAGCAAGAGGAATTCAAGAGAAAGCTTTGAAATACTGGCAAGAAAAAGCAGTAACTCCTAAATAATACCAACTCCGGCCCTCCCCTTCTGCTGCACGGCCACCTCCTGTGTTGGTGGCCTTGCTGGCAGGAACTGTGCTGGGCCCCCTTCCACCGTGGAGCCTAATCGCATTAAGCCCATTAATGATCCATTTGTTTCTCCTCCTCCTGCTTCCACAAAAGGAAATGCATTATTCATGGATAACCTTTCTCTCCTCTCCCTTTGTGTTTTATCAATACTGTGGACTATCTGAATTTCATGTTGTTGTGCAGGCTGTGATACTGGCTGTTTTAGTGGCTCTGTTGCGAAATCACTTCATTGTCATCAGACCCTAACAGGGCTCGAGAAAACATCTGGGTGGCAGCTCTCGGTTTTGCTCAGAACTCCAGCCATTTTTCTTAAGATTTTCAATAGACCCACTTCAGCAGAAAGCTGGTTGAACCTCTGTTCTCTTCTCTTGGGGGAGGGGGCGTGACACTTGCCTCTTGCTTTTTTTTTTTTTTTTTTTTTTTTCATTAATCAGTAGTTTTTATTATGGTTTTGTGGGGTACAGTTAAGGGTAGGTGTACAATGACGTTTCATTCAGGCACCCTGTAGATAAGAAGTGTTTTCCCATCCCCCGACAGATATTTGCTACTGTTAATCCCATCCCCCTCCCCCCCATAGTTTCCCAGTACCATCCGTCATTTTCTCATAGTATTGCATTGGATGTTCAAGGTCCATTATATGAGTGAGAACATGTGATATTCGGATTTTTGTTTTTGTGAGAGGTCACTAAGTATTATAGACTCTAGTTCCATCCAGGTTGCAGCGAAATTCATGATTTTGTTCTTTTTTATGGCTGCGTAGTATTCCATCGTGTATATGTACCACATTTTTTTAATCCAGTCCTCTTTTGATGGGCAGCATGGTTGTTTCCAGGTTCTTGCTATTGTGAACAATGCTGCGATAAACATACGTGTGCAGGTATCTTTTTTATAGAGTGATTTGTGTTCTTCAGGGTATATTCCCAGTAGGGGGATTGCAGGGTCATATGGAAGGTCAATTTTTAGAGCTTTTAGGAATCGCCACACTGCTTTCCACAGAGGTTGCACTAGTTTACACTCCCACCACAGTGTAGAAGTGTTCCCTTTTTCACC
>NW_007113093.1:0-1383 GCF_000164805.1 Carlito syrichta
GCGGCCACTGCACTCCAGTCTGGGCAACAGAGTGAGACTCCAACTCAAAAAAAAAATTACCAGAACCAAGCCGGGCGCGGTGGCTCACACTTTGGGAGGCGGAGGCAAGAGGATTGCCTGAATCCAGGGGTTCGAGACCAGCCTGGGCAGCTTGGTGAGACCTCATCTCTATAATATATTGAAAATTTAGCCAGGCATGGTGGTATGTGCCTGTAGTTCCAGCTACTTGGAAGACTGAGGCAGAAGGATGGCCTAAACCCAGTAAGTCGAGGTTGCGGTGGCCGTGAGCGTGCCACCACACTCCAACCTGGGTGTGAGTGAGACTCCAACTCAAAAAAAAAAAAAAAAATTACCAGAACTTGTAAAAAAAACAGATCCCCCAACCCAATCCCTGGGAAACTGATGGAGGGGCCTGGGAATCATCTCCATTTTATGAAACAGCCTAAGGAGAAGCCACCCACTGATAACCTCTGGAGTAATGAGTTCCTACTGGCCTCCCAGCCCTGTCAGCCTGAATAAATGCTGCCATAGTACCTAGTGCCAGGTGAGACAGTGCCAGAGCCACACTCAGGGGTGACAGGATGAGGTTGGGGCAGGTGGACGTTTGGGACACCACGGAGAATAGGTCAGCGGTGAAGGTCATCATGGCCTGCGACAACCTGCGGATCTGCTCTGGAGTTGGCGTTCTGCTGCAGTTTCCTGGGGACCTCTTCACGGCAGTCTGGTCGCCAGCCTCCTGCGGGGCAGATCAGAGGTCAGTGAGGGCAAGGGGTCAGCTCCAGGCTCTGTGTGGAAGGTCTCCTTCATAGCCCCTGTGCCTTGGGACAGCAGGGCTTTGTCCCAATCCCGAGGGGAGAGGAAGAGACAGACTGTGGACACTTAGCTCCCTCTCTTTGGTCTTTCCCATCCTTCCCTTCGGGCCTCGGAACTCCAGAGCCTCAGCCTCAAGGCCACACCCCCCAGTTCCACTGCTCCTACAGATTGGCCCTCCGCCCTCTGACCCCGCCCACTCTTCCCCAGCCCCACCTGGTTGTACCTGGTTGCCCAACTTGAGGAGGGCAAGCGGGGGCAATTTCTCCTGGGTCGGCCCGCTAATTAGCTGCTGAAAGGAGGAAACAGATGGAGAGTGACCCTTCCCACAGGTCACCCACCCTGCCCAAGCCACCGGTAAGACCCCGGGGCCTTCCTCCAGCTCAAACATACCTCACTTCCCAGTACCTGCTGGCCCAAGGGATCCATGGCACTCACGGGAGAGAACTGTTAAGAGAGGGGTGAAGGTAGGAAGGCACGCTTGGGAGCCAAACTCTCCCTCACCCTAGCGCTACTCCTCTTCCCCCTCAGTCCCTCTGGCCTCTCCCACACCCGCCGCTCCCCCCCGCCCCC
>NW_007113094.1:0-1376 GCF_000164805.1 Carlito syrichta
CAGAGAAGTTACAACAAGCAATTTATTTCCTAGTGTGCAGGTCTCTCCCCTGGTTCCTCATTGATCAAAGATTACGGGGTCACAATCTTTCCTGGACATCGTCTAAGCAGTTTTTGGTCCAAATAAGGTTAAAATAAGTACTCGCGATTTGACTGGAGGGTTTCAACTTCCTTATTTCTAAGTAAATTTCATTTCCCTAAGATGATGTGACTGTTATCACACCTCTCTTTGTTCTAACAAGCCTTTGGCCATATCTGTTCCTTTTGGTAACATTAGCAGAGTTATTTTCATTTTATGAAAATAAATCATCTATTATTTTTTACATGGGGTAGACTTGTGGGCTGGGGGAATCAGCGAGCGGCAGCGTGTGGTTGTTGGAGGAGTCCTGATGAGAGAATACAAAGAATTCAGAAGAATTCAGAGATGGTGGGAAGAGGGTGAGGTCTGGGAAGAAGCGAATGGAAAAATATGGAGTGCCTCTGGGAAGGTTGGAGGGGATGCCTTTGAGATGAGGAAAGTAAGATGTAGATATGAAACATCTTCTCTAAGTTCAAATAAACAGCAAATGGATGAGCTAATATTTGAACCCAATATTTGATCCTAGTATTTGAACTAAGAAATCTAATCACCCAGCTCTAAAACACCGTCAAGGTGAGTATAGAAGGTGGTGATGGGATGACTACTTGGGGCCATGTTTGCAGAGAGTTTTTCATGTTGGGAAGAGTGTCCTATGCTGTCTGCTTCAGGAAGCAGCTAGGCAGTATCAGGTGATGAAAATCATATAGGGATGAATGGGTCCTGCTCATGGTCTCCTACTTAAAGATTGTTCTAAGGATATCGTATACCTTTGTGGGGCATTAGCAGTTGCCAAAAAGACATCATGAGCAGAACAACTAGTCTGGAAAATCCTTACATATACCAAGAAAAAATTGAAAATTGCCCCAAAATTCAGAGAAATTCCTTCCAGACATGAATTCTTAAGGTCAGAGGTAAATAGTTGTCTTCATATGTGAGTTTCTTTTTTATTTTTATTTTTAGCAACTTAGAACATTAATTTTCTTGTTCACATCCCAAGAAATATATGTATGCAGTCTTTATAAATGAATTAAACAATGTGTTCATACAGCAAAAGATGAAAAATTTCCCCTATATCTGATAACTGACTCCTCCCATACACAGGCACATGCATTTTCGTTTCTCTATTACAAAGATACCCATGATTTACAGTGTGTAATATATCTTTCAAATATTGTTCCAGACCTCAATCTATATAACTATATGCTGGAGACCAGCTCCAGCTGGGTTCAGGGTACCGCAAAGGTGGAGATGGCATCGGCAATTGGGCAGAAGAAGAAAGAGAGAGAGAGAGAGAGAGA
>NW_007113095.1:0-1348 GCF_000164805.1 Carlito syrichta
TTATCCCAAGTCCGAGGAGGCCGGCGGGGACGTCGAGTCATACGACAAAATCCGGGCCGCGGGCAGGGACATATGTAAGTGGCCGCAAGACATACAGTGCCAGGCCGAGCTCTTTCCCAACCGGACGCTGGCACAGGTGGGGCAGAGGGTGCACTGTGATGTGCGCTTCGGCCTGGTGTGCCGGAACCGCGAGCAGGACGGTGTGTTCAAGATGTGCTACAACTATCGCATCCGGGTGCTGTGTTGTAGCCACGCCCACTGTGGGGCACGCTCCACTGTCCTGCCAACTGTTGTAGGGACAGCCACTGCGACCACCCGGGCGCCATCCTCAGAGCCACAGCTCGGAAGCAGCCCGGGGGTCACTGGGGCTACGCTGGCCGTGACGACAGCGCAGACCCCCACGGCTCGCCCCACGGGCACAGTGCCAACACGCACAGGCTGGCCAGCCACTCGCCAGACTGAGACCAGCACAGCGAGGACAGAGCCACCCCCGGGCACCTCCACTGAGGCCGCCACCAGCCAGGGCACCACCCGTTGCCAGCCCAAGTGCGAGTGGACCGAGTGGTTTGACGTGGACTTCCCGAGCTCGGGGGTGGCAGGCGGGGACATGGAGACCTTTGAGAACATCAGGGCGGCCGGTGGCAAGCTGTGCCCGGTGCCAGAAAAGATAGAGTGCCGTGCGGAGAACTACCCTGAGGTGAGCCTGGACCAGATCGGGCAGGTGCTGACCTGCGACCTGGACATCGGGCTGGTCTGCAGGAACAACGACCAGACGGGCAAGTTCAACATGTGCTTCAATTACAACGTGCGAGTGCTCTGCTGTGACGACCGCCGCCACTGCCCCAGCACCACGGCCCCGCACACCACATCCACGCCGGGGCCCGCAAGCAGCGTCACAGCTGCCACGGGGACCACCACCACGGCGAAGATCACCTCTACTGCCATTACCGCCACCACTCCTGCCATGTCCACGGCCACCGCTCCCCAACTCACCACCACTGCCACAGGGACCACCGCCACGAGGGAGAGCCCCTCCACAGTCATCTCCGCCACCACCACCATCTCCACAGTCACCACGTCCCTGTCACCTTCCACACCAGTACCTGAACTCACCACCTCAGCCACCACCGCCACAGGGTCCGCCACCACGGGAGAGATGACCTCCGTGGCTACCACCACCGCCACCTCCAAGGCCACCAGGCCCCTGCCACGCTTCTCCACACCACTACCTGAACTCACCACAACAGCCACCACTGCCACAGAAACCACTGCCACAGGGGCCACCGCCTGGACATCCACCGTCATCACGGGCACGCCTCGCGTGGGAGAGCCATCCACCCCCACCTCC
>NW_007113095.1:1695-2477 GCF_000164805.1 Carlito syrichta
CCTGGCCGCTACGGGGGCGACATCGAGACCTACTACCACATTGTAGAGGCCGGTGGGCAGCTGTGCCTGGCGCCCACAGCCATCGAGTGCGAGGCTGTCCTGTTCCCGGGCGTGCCCATCGAGCAGCTGGGCCAGGTGGTGCAGTGCGACGTGGACTTCGGACTCATCTGCCGGAACAGCCGGCAGAGGGCAGGCCAGAACTGCCTCAACTACCACATCCGCGTGCGCTGCTGTGATGACTACAGCCACTGTGCCACCACACCCACGGCCACGGGATCCACGGCAGCGTCCTCTCCCACCCCGGGGACAGGGCACACCACTCCAGGACGGACCACCACCACAACCACGCTAACAGCCATGGGATCCACAATGCCTTCTTCTCCCACCCTGGGGACGTGGCATACCACCCCAGAAAGGACCCCCACTGCAACCACGCTCACACACAAGGGATCCATGACGCCTCCCTCCTCTGCCCCAGGGACTGTCCAAGGACTGACCACTACTGTATCCACACACAGGCGCTCCCCGGCCCCCAGCAGTCCTGGCACGGGGCCTCCGGCCTGGACGTCCACGGTCACCACGGGAACCCCCCGTGTCAGAGAGCCATCCACCCCAACCTCCCAGGCCACACCAGAACTCACTGAAGCCTCCACATACACAGCTCCAGTCATGACCAGCACTTACCTAGGCACCAGGGTCCCCGAGTCACCCCCTTCACCAGGGAAATTCACCCCCGGCCTCACCACGGCTGCCTCCCCGGCCACGACCGCCCCAGGAGAGAC
>NW_007113095.1:2966-4156 GCF_000164805.1 Carlito syrichta
CCTGGCCGCTACGGGGGCGACATCGAGACCTACTACCACATTGTAGAGGCCGGTGGGCAGCTGTGCCTGGCGCCCACAGCCATCGAGTGCGAGGCTGTCCTGTTCCCGGGCGTGCCCATCGAGCAGCTGGGCCAGGTGGTGCAGTGCGACGTGGACTTCGGACTCATCTGCCGGAACAGCCGGCAGAGGGCAGGCCAGAACTGCCTCAACTACCACATCCGCGTGCGCTGCTGCGACTACAGCCACTGTGCCACCACACCCACGGCCACGGGATCCACGGCACCCCCCTCCTCTACTCTAGGGACAGCCAGCACAACTCCAGGACTGACCACCTCTGCGACCACACTCATAGCCACAGGATCCATGGCGCCCTCCTCCTCCACTCCAGGGACGGCCAGCAGCATCACCCCAGGACCGACCACCACCACGACCACACTCACAGCCACGGGATCCACAGTGCCCGCTTCCTCTGCTTCGGGGACAGCTCCAGCACGGTCCACCGCCAAGACAACACCCACAGCCACCAGCACCTTGGCGCCCCCCTTCCCCACCAAGACTACCCCTCACAAACCCCCAGTGGTGACTACCACAGCCACAACCCACGGGCCCTCCCAGGCCCCCAAGAGTCCAGCAGCCTGGACCTCCACAGCCAGCACGGGCACTCCCCGTGTCAGAGAGCCATCCACCCCCACCTCCCAGACCACGCCAGGGCCTGTCGGTCCAACCTCGCACTCAGTTCCAGGCGTGACCAGCACCCGCCCTGGCACCAGGGTCTCCGAGTCACCCCCTTCACCAGGGAAAACCACCCCCGGCCTCACCACAGCTGCCTCCCCGGCCACGACCACTCCAGGAGAGACTCGAACAACCACCCTGCTGACCGGCAGCCCCACACCGGTCCCCACGACCCCAGCGCCGGTGACCACGGCCTGTGAGCCTCGGTGCGCCTGGTCGGACTGGCTGGACCAGAGCTACCCCGTGCCAGGGTCCTCGGGGGGCGACTTTGAGACCTATGCCAACCTCCGTGCGGCCGGGGAGGCCGTCTGCGAGCAGCCCCTGGAGCTGGAGTGCCGCGCCGAGGCCTGGCCCGATGTCCCCCTGGGGGAGCTGGGCCAGGTGGTGACCTGTAGCCGGGACCTCGGCCTGGTGTGCAGGAACCACGACCAGACAGGGCGTTTCCCGATGTGTCTCAA
>NW_007113096.1:0-1341 GCF_000164805.1 Carlito syrichta
CACAGAGGAAGGCAAGACAATGATATGCAAAACAAAGAGGCAATACACTCATTGAGGCAATCACCACAGAGGAAGGACACTCACTGGGAGAGTCTTCAGGGAAAAGGGTCAGTCATTGGGGCACACATCACATGGGAGGGAAAGTTACTGTAACATACATAACAGAGGAGAACCAGTCAATGGGGAACCCATCTCTGAGGTGTTCCAGTCATGGGGATTTATTTCACAGAGAAGGACTAGTTACTGGGGTATTGATCACAGAGGAGGTGTAGTCATTGTGTCACCCATAACAGTGCAGGGTCATTGACTGGGGAACTCATTATAGAGGAGGTACAGTAACTGGGAGCAGAGAGTAACATCACAGAGGAAGTCTACTCACTGGAGGTCCATTCACTGGGACACACATCATTGAGGAGTGGACATCATAGGGGAACCCATTACAATATAGTTATGTCAGTGATGCACCAAATATGAAGGAGACCCTGTCACTGGGACACTTTCACACAGGAAGTCAAGACACAACGGCTTATATTATGGAGGAGTGCCAGTCACTGGGGCATGAAACACTGAGGAGGCGGTCACTGAGGCACCCATGATGGAAGAGGGCTAGTCACTGGAGCACACATGAAGAATACCAGGCTCTAGGACAACAATCACAGAGAAAAGCTAGTCATTGGAACAACCACCACAGAAGAGTATCAGTCACTGGGGCATTTTGCACAGAAGAGTGTCAGGCACTTGGGAACCCATCACAGAGAAGGGGCAGTAAAAAAGGCATGCGTCACAGAGCAGGGTTAGCCACTGGAACTTGCGCCCTACAGAAGAGGGCTTGTAATTGTTGCACAACATTACAGAATAAGACTGGTCTCTGAGGCACCAGTCGTGAAGGGAGGCTAGTCAATGGGGCCCACAACACAGAGATTGTGTAGCCACTGGGGCACCCATTGAAAAGAAGGATTACTCACAATGATAACCATCAAAGAAAAGGTTCTGTCACTCAGGCACACTTCACAAAGAGTGCCAGTCACTGGAGCACCCATGACAGAGAAGGGCTGGACAGTGTGGCACCCATAACAGAGGAGATCTTGCCATTGGGGAAACCATTGTGGAGGAAGACATGTCATAGGAACAAACTTCAAAAAAGAGGGTTAGTCAAAGGGGATTCCATTTTGGAGGAGGTTCAGTCACTAGGTCACCCATCCAGGAATAGGGATTTTCACTGAGGCATGCATTTCAAAAGATGGCCACATTGGAGAATTTATCATAGTTACTAGGGGACCCATTGGGGAGGAGACCCAGTCACCATGGCAGTCATCACAAAGGAGGATTAGTCACTGAGGC
>NW_007113096.1:2088-3455 GCF_000164805.1 Carlito syrichta
TGGCACCCATTATAAAGGATCCTCAGTCACTAGCCCATCTATCAAAGGGGAGAGCTACTCTCAGGGACACCTGTCAAAAAAGAAGGCTAGTCATTTGGACAGCAATTAGGCAGGTGGCCCAATTACCAGTATATCCATTACAGAAGAGGACAAGTCACTGGGGCTCTCAATTTGGAGGAGTGCCTGTCACTGGGGCACCAATCAGAGAGGAGTCTCAGTCAATGGAGAACCTATTATGACCTATTATGGAGGAGGCCATTCACTGGGAGATATAACAGAGGAGGGCCAGTCATTTGGGCACATACTATGTAGGAGACCCTTAAATCGGGTTGCTCAACACAGAGGATGGCTAGTTATTGAACCACCCATTTTGAAAGAGGTCCAGTTCCTAGGTCACCTATCGCAAAATAGTGTTAATCCCTGGGGCACATGTCACATAGATGGTGTCATTTGGACACCAATCACAGAGGAGGTCCAGTCACTGGGAGACCTGTCATGGAAGTAGCCCAGTCATCTTTACATGAATCACAGAGGAGATCATTCCAGTGGGACATATATCACAGAGAAGGCACAGTCACCGAGCAATCTATCACAGAGAGGGGCCAGTAACAAGGCCCCTATCACAGAGGAGGGCTATTCACTGGGGTCCATTAGAAAGAGACCCAGTTACTGGGGCACCTTAACAGAGGAGGGCAAGTTTCTTGGGCACCCTTCAGAGTCATAGAATCAGCTATCAAAAAGAAGGGCTCGTAACTGAGACATCCATCCCATACAAGGACCAGTCAATGGAAGTCACAATAGAAGGAAAGCCAATCACTGGGTCACTGATTACAGGGAAGGGCCAGTTACTGAGATACCCATCACACAGGAGTCAGTGAGGCATGAAACACACAGGAGAAACAGTCAGTGAGGTACCCACAGTAGGGGAGAGCCAGTCAGTGGGGCTCCAATAACAGAAGAGACCCAATTGCAGGGCCACAAATCACAAAAGAACCAGTGACTGAGGCGACTTTCACAGAGGAGAACCAGTCCCTGGGATACCCATAAGAGATTAGGGCCAGTCATTGGGACACCAATAAAAGGTGGAACAGTAATGGGGATACTCCTCAGAGAGGAGGGCTAGTTATGAAGACAAATACACAGAGGAAGAATCCTAACTGTGGCGCCAATAACAGAGGATGGCTTGTCACTGTGACAACCATTACTAAAGAAGGCCAGTAACTGGGACAACCATCACAGATGAAGGCCAATAACTGGTGCACCCATAACTGAGGAAGGTCAGTCACATCACAAAAGAGACCTCCCTGAATTATATACTGTAGAGAAACTTCAGTTACTGTGAAACCCATCACAAAGGAGGATTATTC
>NW_007113096.1:3475-8132 GCF_000164805.1 Carlito syrichta
TATTCACTAGGGCACACAGTATGCAGGAAGGCCAATCACAGCACCACAAATCAGAGGAGGCATCGTCACATGAGAACCCATAATGGAGGAGGTTTAGTCAATATGGCACACATTATGTAGGAAATCTAGTCACCGAGATCGTGATCACAAATGAAAGCCGTCAATGGAGCACTAATAATAGAGGAAGATCAGTCACTGGGACATTATTCACAGAGGTGCACCAGTCGATGGGACACCCAAAACAGAGGAGTTCTAGTAATTGGGTACCCATTACAGAGAAGGCCCAGTAACTGGGGCATCTATCACAGAGGATAGGCAGTCACTCGGAGACACATCACAGAAAATCCAGTCACTGGTTCAGCCATTACAGATGAGGGCTAGTCACTGGGACACCAGTTAAGGAGCAGGCACAGATACTGAAACACCCACCTATTACAAAGGAGAGCTAGTCACTAGGCTGACCATCACAGAGAGGGCCAGTTACTGGGACATGCATCACAGAGGAGTTCCAGTGACTGGGAATCCCATCTCAGAGGAGGGGCAGTAACTGGGATGACCTTACCAGAGGTGGGTAAATCACGGAGGCACCCCCATAGAAAAGGGACTGTCACTGCTAAACCCCACACAGAGTGACAAACTCACTGTGGCATCAATAACAGCGATGGGGCAGTCACTGGGGCATCCAAAACAGGGGAGGACAATCAATGTGACAACCTACACAAAGGAAGGCTAATAATTGGGCAGACCATTATGGTGGAGGAACAGTCACTAAAGCATCAATAATAGAGTAGACCCAGTCACTGGAAAACTCATAATAAAAGAAGGCCTCTCACTGGAGTAATAATTATGGAGAAAGAACAAATACTGGGCCACAAATCACTAAGGAGGGCCATTCACTGGTACATTCATCACAGAGGATCACCAGTCACTGGAAAACCATCAGAGAAGAGGGTCTGCCTTAATGATAACCCATTATGGAGGAGGCCCAGTCACTACGGTAAATATCACAGAGAAGAGCCAACCACTGGAACACATTTCAGGGGAGAGACTTTGAGGCAGCCTGCACAGAGGAGGCCTCAGTCACAAGTGCATTCATTATTGATGAGGAATAGTTACTGGTACACTCATCACAGAGGAGTCACAGTCATTAACGCACCTATCACAGAGAAGGGCCAGCCAGAAAGGAAGCCATCAAAGAGGAGAGCCCATCACAGGGGCATCTAATAGGAGATGACCCATTCACTGAGGCACCCATCACAGAAGATGCCTAGTCACCAGGACGTACATCACAAAAGAGGCCCAATTACTGGAGCACTTATTAGAAGAAGGGCTAACTACTGAGGCATTGATCATAATTGTGGGCAACTCACAATCAAAACAGATGCCAAGTCCCTGGGGCATCCATTATAGAGGAGGTCTAGTCACTGGGTCACCAATCTCAGTGTAAGCCTAATCACTGGGAAACCCATCACACTGAGGATCAGTCTATGGGATACCCATCAACAATTACTTCAGTACCTGGAGTAACCCTCACCAATGAGGGCCAGTCACTGGAGCACAAATTACAGAAGATATCTGGTCACTGGAGCACAGATCAAGAGGAGGGAGGACCAGTCAATGAGACACCAAACAAAATGAGGAAGGTCACTGAAACATCCATCACAGAGGAGGAGCTGTTATTGAGACAGCCATCACAGAAGAATGCCTGTCACTGGGACACTCATTACAGGGATAGGCTAGTCACTGGATCACTTATTATAGTGGAGGTCAACTTACTGAGACTCCCATCACAGAGGAGGATCAGTCATTGGGGCACCTATTTTGGAGGAAGTTAGTTACTATGGCACCCATCACAGAAGAAGTCTAGTCACTGGGGCACCAATCACAGAGTAGAAACTGTCACTGCAGCACCCAAAATGGAGAAGACCAAATCATCAAGACACCTATCACAATTTAGAAGGGCTACGTACTGGGGCATCCAATATCTGTGATGGCCATTCACCTGCTTACCAATCACAGAGGAGGCACAGTCAAGGAGACATACATTAAGAAGTTTTTTCAGTCACTTGTAAACTCATTTCTAAAAAGACCAGTCACTAGGGCATCTGACATGGAGGAGGCCCAGTAAGTGGGGCACCTATAACAGATATTGATTAGTCATTGGGACAATCGTTATCGGAAGTGCCAGTAACTGGGGCACCAAGCACTGGAACACCCCTAATATAGGATGACCTATCACAGGGTCACACATAAGTGAGGAGTACAAGTCACTGGTGCAACCATCTAATTGGAGAGTCAGTCATTAGGAAACCCATCATAGAGGACAGGTAGACACAGGGGCACCCACCATACAGGAGGCTAGTCAAAAGTCAATCCATTTAGTGTGAAGGTATGTCACTGGAGCACCAATCGCAGAGGAACGATCATCACTAGTGCACCCCTGACACACGAAGTCTAATCACTGGGTCACCCAACAGAGAGGAGAGCCAGATAATGGGACAGTGAAAGATTGGGCACTGAGTCAAACATTACATATAAAGACAAATCACTGTGGCATCCATCACAGAGAAGTCAGTTTGTGGGGCACCCGTTAGGAGGGGCACTAACACTGGGACTCTGATCAGAGAGGAGGATCAGTTCCTGGAGCAGTCACCACAGAGGAAGCAAAGTCAGTGTATTACCTATCACAGAGGAGAGTTACCCATTGGGAAATATATCAAAGTGGAGGAAGTCATTCAGGCAACTATCACAGAGGAGGGTCAATCAGTGGATCACCCATTTTGATGAGGCCTAGTCACTGAGCCACTCAGAAGAGAGTTAGTCACTTGAGTACCAAACTCAGTGGAGAGTCAGTCATTGGGGAGCAAACACAGAGGCAGCCCAGTCATTGCTACACCCAAAATAGAGGAGGTCCAATTGCAGAGGTACTCATAACACGGGAGGGCAAGTCACTGGGGAGTCCATCATATTTGAAGGACAGTCACTGTGATGTCAATTATAAAGGAGGCATAGTCACTGCAGCACACATTATGAAAGAGCCCCAGTCACTTGGACACCCATCACAAAGGAGGGCCAGTCACTAGGGCACTCTTTGTGAAGGAGGCCCAGTGAGTGGAACAACCATCACAAAGAAAGACTAGTCACCTGGGCATCCATTATGGAGGACATCCTGTAACTGGACACCCATCATAGAGGATGTTAATCACAAAAGCACCTAGTGTGGAGGAGGGCAGAAACTGGGGCACAAATCACAGAGGAGGCACAGACACTGGAGCACCTGTTATGGCAAATGATTAGTCACTGTGGTATGCATTTTGTAGGAGTCCCAGTCTCTGGGACAGAGATCAGAGAAAGTTAGTCACTGGGGAAAGAATAAAAGAGGATGTTCAGTCAATGGCTTATTTTGAACTGAGAAGAGCCAATCACTGGGCAACCCTCTCAAAGAAAAATCAGTCACTGTGGCATGCCTTATACAGGTTTCTCAGTCAATGGAACATCTATCACAGAAAACAGCCAGTCAATGAAACATCCATCACAAATGAGAGCCAATTACAGGAACAATCACCACAGAGGAGTGCTATTCACTGGGGCATCAGTTATGGAAGAATCCTAGTTACTGGAACATTCCTCACTGAGGACTAGACACTTAAACACCCAGTTTTGAGGAAGGCCAGTCACTAGAGTCCCAATCATAGAGGAGTCCCAGGAAATGGATCACCTACAATGGAGGAAGCCCAATCAATAAGACAATCAGCATAGACTCAGAAATTGGGGTACACATCATAGAGGATTTCTAGTCACTGGGGAACTCCTTTTGGAAAAGACACAGTAACTAGGTCACCCATGAAATCAAAGAACTAGTAATTGAGGCACCCATCACAGATGCTGGTTTGTGATTGGAAAGCCAATCACAGAGGAGGTCCAGTATCTGGGGCACCCATTATGGAGGATGGCCATTCACTGTGACTCCCATCACAGAGAATGGCTAGTCACTGGTGCCCACATGTTGGAGGAGGATCCATCAGTGTTACAGCCATCCTATAGGTGAACTTCTCTCAGTGGAATCATTTAGGGGGAGACGCTTTAACTGGGAATGTTATTGCAGAGGAAGGTCAGTTACTTGGGCATCCGTTATGGAAGAAGGTTAAGCACAGTAGCACCCATCACAAATAAAGGCAAATCTCAGGGACACTCATCATAAAAGACAGCCAGTTACTGGAAAATCCATCAAAGTGGAGAACCAGTCAGTGAGAAACTCATAAGAGAGGAGGTCCAGTTAATAAGGCATCCATCAAAAAGGAAAGACAATTACAGGGAAAATTTTTACAAAGCAGTACTAGTCACTGGTGCACCCAATATGAAAGAGGTCTAGTTGTTGGGGCACACATTACAATGGCAGGCCAGTCACTTGAACACCCATCAGAAAGCTGGACCAATCACTGAAGCACCAATAATAGAGGAAGTGTAGTCAATCAGGGCACCTATCACAGAAGAGGTACTATCACGGGGATATATATTACTGAAATGGGCCTATCACTGGGGCACCCATAACAGAGGAGGGGCAGACAGTGGGCACCCCCAAACAGGAGGGCAAGTCACTTGTGAACTTATCACAAATGCTGATCAATGACAGAGGCACCCACCTTTTTTTTTTTTT